>NW_028171929.1:45000-88056 GCF_963971535.1 Notolepis coatsorum
ATACATCAAATGTAGTAATTGCCGGAAGGCTGTTTTTGTCCTGTTTATTCCGCTCGAGGAGAGCCGCGGGGCCGGCGGCCGCTTGTTAAACGCATTCAGACAAACAAAGACGTGGCAACGTATCGATGAGGAAGGAGCACCGGGGACGCGTGTGACACTTCTAGTTCAGGTAGGAATAGAGGGGGATGAGGTGTGTGTGTGTGTGTGTGTGTGTGTGTGTGTGTGTGTGTGTGTGTGTGTGTGTGTGTGTGTGTGTGTGTGTGTGTGTGTGTGTGTGTGTGTGTGTGTGTGTGTGTGTGTGTGTGTGTGTGTGTGTGTGTGTGTGTGTGTGTGTGTTTGTGTGTATCTGTGTATGTGTGTGTGTATCTGTGTGTATCTGTGTGGGTGTGTGTATGTGTGTGCTCATGCGTTTTAACTAAACATCCAGGAGGGAAAAAAAATACTTGCAAAACAAAAGAAAACCGGAATAGAGGGGGATGGGTTTGCATGTGTGTGCGTCGTGCACGTTTTAAATAAACATACAGGGGGGGAAAAGACTTGACGATGGAAGTGTTACATCTGAAGTTGTTACTCAGGTGACTTTCCTCCCACACACTGTTACCCACGTCTTTTACAAGTATTGCACAAGTTCTTATTGTTAGTGATTAAAAAAATGCAATAAAGAACACTGCCTTCAGCAAGGATATAAAACCACCACATTCGCAAATACAAACGATATACAGGACGTTACCGGACTGTGAGTTTATTTTTTTTTAATAAGAAGCGTGTGTACTCTCTCTCTGTGCATGGAAGAGATACAGTATAGATTTCTTTTTTATAGAGATCATGTAATCGTAATCGCTTATCTCAAGGCAGTGGATGAAACTGGCCACATAGGCTGACAGCAGACCAGGGATCTGAACACTGGAATATGTTTCACATCGGTCAACGACACGTATCTTCAGCGTCAGGGCTCCCGCAGTGCAGCGGACTATACCATTGAGTTCAGGATCACTGCAGCAGACTCGGGGTGGAATGATGAGGCAGTCCATGGGGTTTCTCTTAGTGGACTATGCGACACCATCAAGGATGAGTTGGCAGCTAAAGATGACACGGACAGTTTGGAAGCGCTCATCACACTAGCCATCAGACTGGATAACCGCCTGCGCAGGGAACGGGCTAGCCACACCATCTGGACCTAGCCCCGAGCCTTTTTCTGTTCCCCGCTCTGCTCTTTGTTCCCCCCGGACGGAGAGCCCATGCAGTTGGGTCAGGCCCGTCTCTCACCGGCTGAGCGCCAACGCAGAAGGCAGGCTGGGGTGTGAATGTACTGCGGTCAAGCGGGTCATCTCCTCGCCACCTGCCCTCTTCAGCCAAAAGGAGGGGCTCACCAGTAACAGTCGGGGTTCTGGTGAGCCAGACTAATTCCATTATCCCCCAGCCCGTATGCAACTGACTCTGCCCTTGCAGTGCCCTGGTGGATTCCGGAGGAGCTGATGCAAATTTTTTGGATACGGATTTCCACAGAGCCACTCGATTTTGCACGCTAATGCCCTCAATGGCCAGCTCCTAGGCCATGTGACTCACCGCACTGAACCCCTGCATCTCCTGCTTTCTGGGAACCATCGTGATTTCATTTGATCTCATCACCTCATACTCCTATTGTTCTTGGCCAGCCCTGGTTGAAGTTGCACAACCCTTGATTGGTCAGCCGGAAGAGTTGTAAATTGGAGTCCTTACTGTCTTTCCTCCTGCCTTCAGTCTGCTCGCTCATCCAACAGATGGTGCCAGGTCTCCAGTAACCCTCAAGCCTGAGCTTCCTGACCTGACCTCTGTCCCCTCTGAGTAGCATGACCTAGGGCAAGTGTTCAGCAAACAGTGCGCTCTCTCTCTCTCCCCCCACACCACCCCTATGACTGCACCATAGATTTACTTCCTGGGTCCCTTCTACCTTCCAGCCATCGATTCAATTTGTCCCGTCCTGACAGGGAGAGCATGGAGACATACATTCACGACTCCTTGGCCTCTGGTATTATTCGATCGTCGTCCTCCCCTGTGGGAGTGGGGGTTTTCTTCGTGTGTAAGAAGGACGGGTCGCTACACCCCTGTTTTGACTACAGAGGTTTAAATAATATCACAGTGAAGAATAAGTACCCACTCCCTCTGATCAGCTCTGCCTTCGAACCAGTCCATGGGGCCACTGTGTTTGCAAAGCTTGACTTATTAAGGAATGTCTATCACCTAGTCAGAATCAGAGAGGGGGATGAGTGGAAGACCGCCTTTCACACCCCATTTGGCCACTTCGAATACCTCATTATGCATTTGATGATCTCGTCCAGGATTCCATAAGTGTCAGTGCTGTAGGTGGGGAGATAACAGAGAGTGAAAACTATCATGAGGATATAGAATAGTCATTCCTAAGGCTGCGGTTAGACTTTCGTTTCATTTTCGTTTCATTTTCTGGTGAGTTTCGCCGCAACGTATGAGAGGTGGGTCACACTTTCGTTTTGTCACCTGAGCACAGTGATGTAGTACACTGCCAAAGCAGTAGATGGCAGTAGGTGGCGAACATGAAGGCAATTCTCAACCAATCAGAACTTGAATGTGCCAATACACTTCCTGCAAAGAAAATGTCAACAAGGCGGGCGCCACCATCTTCGCCTATTTACCCAATGCAGCACTTCTTTTTCAGCAAAGTGTAATAAAAGTGCAATAAACAAAACGGATACATTCACTGTGTGTTCTGCTCTCTCATTTGTTGATGAAACAAAACTAACATCAACACAAGTGACCACCAAGAGCGGATAGTTTAGTCTCAAAAAAGATCTGTGACTTTGTTTAGCTACATTGTTAGCTGCATGCTAACGTGAATGGAAGATGCCATTATAACAGTATAGCATTGTGGCTAGAAGCTAACGTTAGCTCATGCTAGTTAGCCAGCACCAAACTGATGATATCGGGAGCTATCAGTAGCTAGATGACATTAGAGACAACGCCGTGTGCATTAAACAAAGGTGAATAGATGACTGGGCCATTTTGTTTAATGCTTGTTAAGATTGAAAGAGGAGCTTTGAGCTAACAGGGTCTGATAGCTAACGCTAGCTCATGTTAGCCAGTGGCAGTGCTCGTGCAATCGGTAATGCTAGCAGAATGAATGGATGTAAACTTTATTTAACATATTGCATAATGGGTACAATACAATACGGCTCAATACAAACAATTGTTAAGGGAATGCAGACTGTTGTAGCTTGGACTGGGGTCCTTATAACAATAACTTGACAACACATGGTAGCTGCAGCTATTTGGGACAGCTCTGCTGTCACCGGAAGGGCACGCAGATGGTATCTACTGCGCATGGGCGTTTTCGCAACACCGGCTCCGTGCAGATTACACGTCTGTTGTCGGCGAGTTTTGGCGCTACTCCAAAAAGGAAAACACAATTTAGCGTTTTCAGTAGAGCCACAACGTATCCGCCAAAAAACGCATTTCTGTGTAAAAGGGACAGCAAACATATTCAAAAACGTATAAAAACGAGCACAAAAACAGTGTGTGTAACAAGGGCCTTAGTATACTATCTCTCATTGTGGTAATAGAAGATGTTCCCTATCTCTCTATCTCTCCCCCATTTAGCTGGAGACCCCTGGAACCCAGACAAAGACCCCACTTTGAGAACCACTGCTTGACTACGGGATGTAAGGCAGGTGGGGGGGGGGGGGGGGGGGGGCAGGGTACTGTATCGTGGAGGCAGACCGGCGCTGGGAGAAAGGAGAGACAAGAGGCAGGAGGTAATGTATAAAGACAGAGCACCTTTGATTAACACACACTGCCACCGACAGAGGCCTAATGCACTGTCACTCCAGGTGATAAGTGAGAGAGAGAAGGAGAGAGAGAGAGAGAGAGAGAGAGAGAGAGAGAGAGAGAGAGAGAGAGAGAGAGAGAGAGAGAGAGAGAGAGAGAGAGAGAGAGAGAGAGAGAGAGAGAGAGAGAGAGAGAGTTACACACTGCTGAACTATACCGACCTCCTCTGGCGCCATTGTACCTGGGCTGTAATTAGAGAGAGAGAGATATAGAAAGAAAGACAAAGAAAGAAACAGTGCATGTTTGAAATAGAGGGAGATGACGTGTGTGTGCGGAAGGGGGGGGGGCTTCTAATGGTTTGCACCTAATTTTCTTGCAAAATACCCACAATTTGCAAATCATCATTCATATTTTCTTATTTTCAAATAGGTAAACTAACTGTTTACACTACTACAATACAAATAAAATCACTCACAGCTAAATAGAGAGAGAGAGAGAGAGAGAGAGAGAGAGAGAGAGAGAGAGAGAGACAAATCAATAGCAGAAATAAAGTGCTCCTTTCATCACACTGGCCATTCCAAGTGGTATACGGGGGGGATACAGTATATATATATATATATATATATATATATATATATATATATATATATATATATATATATATATACTGTATCCCCCCGTATACCACTTGGAATGGCGAGTGTATATATATATACATTTAGTCATTTAGCTGATGCTTTTATCCAAAGCAACTTAAAAGTTATGTATATACTGTTCTGTATTGTATATACAGTATTCATTCATTCAAACCTTTATTTATTCTCGAAAATGGCAATTGAGGTCACCCTCATTTTCAATGTCGTCGAGACTTACAGACATTTCAATGCATACATTTTTTGTATTCTTGTCTTTAGTATTATGTCCCCTGTGTTTAGTCTAGTATTGTCGTTCTGTTCACCTCCCAGGTGTGTCTTGTTTCCAATCAACCCTCATGTGTCAATTAGTCTGTGTATATATTTCTTGTCTGCCCTGCCTTCCTTGTCGGTTCATTGCTCTGTTATCCTGTGTCCTCTATTCTGTATCCTGTCCTGTCCTGTAGGCTGTATCTTTGCTTCAATAAGGGTGAGTAAATAGATTAAAATACACAGGAATTAAGCAACGATGCAAAAGAAAACAAAGCAATGAAATCAATAATAAATTGATATCCAATGCAAGCAACTGATAGTACTCCAAGTGTCTGACGATGCGGAGTGAATGTAGAGCTAACTGCAGTACTATAAGAATTATACTACACCACTGTACTAAGTTAACCTGTTAAGCCGTAAGGTCCCCCAATTGGGGGACCCTGCTTTTCTTTATCATAAATCGATCAATAGAGACCTCATTAGATCCCCAATTATCATATCATGGGGTATCATTGGAAAGCCACACTAATTTGCTACAACCCTGTCCAAAGACTTTCGATATCGCCAAATGATTGACGGAGCTAGAGCCCCCGGAGGTTGGGGGTGGTAATGTGTATTTTGGCGCACGCCTCACATATCGGCATTTAACTCGAGAACCGCTGAACGGATTATGTCACCTGAAAGGGCAATTGAGAGGCAACAAATAGGGCTTTAATTCCATCTATATATTGTATTAAAAGAAATGCACACCCGAGCCGCTAGAAGCAAAGTGGCGCGTCGCGAATCGTCCTCATAAGGTCAAGGTCAAGTTCAAGGTCAAATATGAATTTATAATTAAAATCGATTATCATTTATTACTGTATCTACAAATCCTTCTATTTAATCATCTTCCCTTTATTAATTTGGTTCGATTTTTTGTACACTTGATCTCAATAAGGTGGTGAATGAGCTCATGGAGCGAAATCTCTTTGTTACAATTGTAACATGGTGTTATTCACCGGCACAGATGCAAAAAAATATCATCATTTATATTCTCCTTTTTTTTCATTACAATTTACTCAAGCCTAGTAACAGACACAATATTTCTGACACTGGGGCTACAGTTTACCAACCCTCATGTTGTGTTAGGAATGGGCACCACTGACCGTTGTTAGCGGGCCAATGTTGACCCGGGGTCTAACTCAGTCCTGACCACTAAAAAGAAAGGAGTATCACTCAATATAGTTAATACTACATCCTAACTAACATTATATGCATTCATAACCATATAATCCCATTGTAATTTGATTTTATGGCCCCCGAGACACATCATGTCCCTTATTTTTAAGAGGTTGTTCAATCATAATTATACTAAATGTGAAACCCATAGATAATAATGTTTTCTGACTATAATAGAACAATATTAGAATATAACTTCTGAAAAAAAGTTTAGTATATTTATTATTATTTTATTTATTTATATTTATTATTTGTATAGTATAGTTTTACCTTGCCGGGTCAAGAATGACCCTAACACCACAGTCGTACCTTTTTCTTCTGCAGATACCTTCAGAATTTTCTAAATGGTGAAACGTAGTTTTGCTGTGGAGGATATCATAAAGCCTTGTTCTAATACAATCAATTGCATGGTAGTTATTACATATTATAACCTTGAAACGGGTCGCTGGAGACCCTAACACCACATAAGGGTTAATGTGACATGCATCTTGCTTTATTTTGCCTTAACCAAAGTTGGCATTTTGCTCATGCTGTCTATACAAAATATGCAGTAGCCTTCAACATCGCATGCATGTTTCAACAATGGGGAGTCAGACTTGTGTTAGCCGACCGGTAAAAGTGTGTGTGAGGGAAAGATAGGATAGAGAGGAAGGAGAGGAGGGGGGGGGGGGAGAGAAACAGTGGGAAAGGGTGAAAGAGACAGCGTGATATAGAACATGGAGAGAGAGAGAGAAGTAGTGGAGGGCGTCGGCCTCAGACAATAATAAAGTGAGGTCACCCTGCTGTGAGACAGAGAATATCCACTGACACATTATAGAGGTATCACTCACTATCAAGCTGGCATCTCATCACACACACACACACGCACACACACACACACACACACACACACACACACACACACACACACACACACACACACACACACACACACACACACACACACACACACACACACACACACACACACACACACACACACACACACACACACACACACACACACACACACACACACACACACACACACACACACACACACACACACACACTCTTTCAGGCGTTTCAGCCCTTTGACACATTATTATGGAGATCTCTGTAATCTTGTTGACTGACAACTTTATTTCTGAGGCACACACGGCTAAACCAAGTGTTACATTGAATAACCGAGGTTAGTGGTGGGGATTTGACTGACATGTCTATCAGAGGCCAAGAGGAGCATAAAGATATATACCTCCTGGTATTGGCCTTTGTCTGCTCTCACAGCTCAAACACTGTGCAGAGTCAACGTATCCTGAAGGTTCTTGTTTCGAATCCCACCACCCAACAGGTTGCATGGCTTTCACTGTGGTTTTTCTTTTTTCTTTCAGCTGTTTGAATGTAGGGGGTGAGACAGACGAGGCAGGTCTCACACGCCGCAAACCTCCAGGCTTTGTCACTGCTTAAACCAGCCAATAACTGTACTCACTGAGCACAAACCTTTTTAAACGCTTTACAATTGAACCCATTTTTTTGGACAGCCCATGTAATTGCAGTAGAAGTCAATCTAAATCACTTGGTAGTGTGAATTTGATTTGATCTTTATTTATCTCGGACATTTCAACCATAACACAAACACACTAATTTGTAATAACAAAAAATAACAAAAACGAAATGAAATAAAACTAAATAAAATAAAATACAAATAAAATATATCATCCTAGTCATGGAAGCAATAATCAGCATAGCTCAAGACAAATGGTTTTGTTCGAGAAGGGACAGAAAGAAGCAAAGCTTATCTGGTCCTGCCCCTTCCTTACAATATCATATTAATATGTAATAATAAGTTATCTACAGTATCAATATCAAAATGTGATGTATGTATCACAAGAAACTACTTGACCTCGACTGTCTTTAACTATGAGTGAACACAACACTAGAAACATTTGTTCCTCTGAAAACCTAAAATGGACTTATACTCATGTTTGACAAATACACAGTGCAAATCAAATAACTTTTTTCATCAGTTTGTATGCCTCATATTACGGCTTAGGTCAAGTCAGTGTATCCTAATTTGTACTAAATTTGGACATTCACAGCATATACGTAATATTGTGGCACCCTAGTGCTTCTGTCAGAGACCCTTCCCCAGAACCAGGCCACTGGGGAAAGTCATTGAAAGCAGCTACCTACCTCCCTGATGACCTGCTCACACTGTGGAACAGGAACAGGTGAGCTGCATCACAGGGGCAAACAGGAAGAACGGGGAGAGACTCCAGACGACGGCCCTCTCCACCACCCCTGGAAGAACGGCGAGATACCCCTGTGAGTAACTGCTGGGCATCGTCCGTTAACCCTTTCACTGCCACACGGCAGAAGGTTAACCCTTTACTATCACACAACCTGCTGTCGTGCGGCAGTGAACGGGTTAACCCTCTGTGTATTGTCGCAGTGAAAGGGTTAACCGTTTTTGGTAGTGCGGCAGTGAAAGGGTTCATGTTTGAGTTGAAGAGGGAAAACTATATTACAGTACGTGTATTACAGTACTATATTACAGTACTGGGGAGGATTATCAAGAGGAATACTTTGCCACACCTGTGTGTTGGAGGACCTGGATACTTAGTTATTTCTGTCTAAATATGATAGAAGGAGGCTTGAAGGACCAGAGCCTGGCATAAACCCCCCCCCCACTAACCCTCACTGTCTCTGCTCTGCTCTCTCTAGGCCAGGTGAAGCCAATACCCCGGACGGGAAGGATTTCAGTTGCATTACTCCCCCACCCCCATTCCCCTCACAATATTTTTTTTTCTTTTTTTTTGAACAAATGTTTTTTTTCTTTTTTTTTTTACATGACATACAAACGTTTACAGTAGAAATCCACTATAAATCACAGGGCTATTACCGACATAATACTAACAATAATGACAGCCCGGTTTTAAAGATTAAAATAGATGTAGATTAAAGATATACACAGATTAATTACAATACAATACAACACATAAATGCTCTTGCTCGTTCTTCCCCCCCCCACCGGACCCCCATTGAATACATCCATTATTCCGTTTGATACAAAGGATTAAAAATTCATATAATGCTTTATCCTCTCCACCACTTCTAACCAGATTGCTATGCTGGCTTCATTAACACCTAGAATTCGTGCGGTAGATATCTCTAGGTAAATCACATCAAGATAGGTAAGAATCCATACCCTCCGGCACATTTTATCAGGTTGAATCCAGCGTGATGCTATTAGCTTTTTGGCAGCCGTAAGACCGGACAAGATTAGCCTTTTTACAAGTACAGAGTGTGATAACTGAGAGACATAATTCAGCAACAATACAGAAGGCATTACAGGTATTGTCAAAAACATAAATCACGATAATAGTGTGGTAATTTCTTCCCAAAATATCTTAACAGGCGGGCATTCCCAATACATATGCATAAATGTACCACTATCACCGTTTGTACATAAGGAACATCGAGAGTCTTGTTTAAGCCCCATACGGTTCAGTCGAATAGGAGTTAGGTAAGTCCTATGAATAAAATTAAGATTAATCTGTTGATGATCCGGGTTACGTGACGATAGCCGAACGTTTGCCCAGACTTCAGCCCAATCAAAATCTACTTCCAAGTCTGGTATATCCTTCCTCCAAACTGAGTCTAGGGGAAGGACTTCATACGAAGATGTAAGTAAGTGACGGTAAAAGTCCGAGACAAAACCTCTCGATGTCTCCCTTTATTAAAAAAATTATTAATTATTTTTAAACTTGAAAATTGCACTGGAGTCTTGTTTTAAATTGTTGGTTGAACTTTCCTCCAGTTGGGCCAGGTGCACCACAATATACCTCTATATACTGTATCTTGTTTCCCTACCTATACTCTTACTAATTATACCGCGGGCCAGTATGGCCAGTGACTTACTACCATAGTGTTTTTCGCAAGGGTTTCCCCTCCCGATAAGATAAACCCAATGGAAAAACATGCACAACAGATCGCAACACTTTCACGTCCCTGACGAAGACGGATAGGAGCACTTGGATTGGTCCCAGAGCATGGCGCTCGCCGCAGACCTTGCCTGCTCCCGGCTGCCCTTGGGGGGGAAGGACGACGGGATGGGAGGTGCAGAGAACATTTCGTCAGCGACTCAGTGCATGTGTGTGTGTGTTCCTGTGGGTCGTCCATTGCATATGTGTGTATACTATATATATATATATATATATATATATATATATATATATATATATATATATATATATATACTCTTGTTTAACCACTTGTACATTGTATATTGCTATTGCACTTTACTATTATATTTGCACTCTGGTTAAATGTCATCTTCTTTTCGTTGTACTGTACTTGTGCTATGATGAGTTCTCAAGACATAATAACTAGGTAATAAAGTGCATTAAAAGTTACTTTATTATTATTAACTGGATTTTGACAGGCATAGGATTTGGAAATCAATTGCAGAGGATTGATTGATTGAATACTTCAACAGATTGCAGAATGGGTTCAATACAAACAACTGCTAAGAGGATGAAGACCAGAAAGATACTTTTGTCTTGTTTACATAAGGGTCCTCCATTTTCAATTCATCAAGACATGTATGGCATACAAATATACGGTACTGTGTAAGAAAGAGAGAACATCATAAAAAAATATATATCCGAAGGAGAAGAAACATACATTGTGGGGGGGGATTTTGACATTTACAGGGGCCAGTTTTTAATTGCAGCCACCCGTAGGTGCTTTTTGAGAGCGGTTTTGAAGGAGGGTAGTGATTCACATTCCTTTACGGCTGTGGGTAGAGCGTTCCACATTATTGTGGCATAATAATAATAATAATAAACTTTATTTGTATAGCACCTTTCATACAGAAACTGCAGCTGAAAGTGCTTCACAACAGAAAAAAGACAGGCATAAAATGAGCACATAAAGTGCAGATATATAGAATCACAGTTTTTCACATTAGGATCTAACATCCCAACAGGCCACCTTGTTTATGGTTTGATTCAGTTTTAAATAGACAACAATACAAATATTAAGATAAAATAGACAGAGTAAAATAGTGCAATAGTGCAGTGCAATAAAATAGTAGATTAGAATAGATAAAATATATATTTTTTAACGGCGAACAGCAGAGGTTCTGCATTGCACTCAATCGATCCATACAACAGGAAGCGATTTGCGACTGATCTCAAAACGAGATTAGATTCCAATGTATTGTTATTATACAGCACAAGTACAATACACCATCCAACCAGAGTGGATAAAGAAATGCTCCAGAAATGTATATGCATGGAGAAAGGCTTAGCGAGCCTCGGCATAGCAAGCACACACACACACACACACACACACACACACACACACACACACACACACACACACACACACACACACACACACACACACACACACACACACACACACACACACACACACACACACACACACACACTGTATACTACGTACGAAATTAATCGTTCCAGCAACATAGGCTTCTATTATTCTAATGACTTGTTTTATTGGGTATCATAGTAGTAAGTCCTACTGTAGAACATGACATATTAGCATCTGATTTATTAATGCCAAAACTGAAGACTACGCAATTGGCTCTTGACAAATGTAAATGATAGATTAGTCAGTTGCAGTCAACGTCGGACCCTTTAGCTCGACTAGTTAGTGCAGCTGCCTGTGGATCCTATGGTCCCAGTTTCAAATCTCTTAATTGGACATGTTTTTTTTTTTATTTCATTAATTTATGCATTTCTTTATCCACTCTGGTTGGATGATGTATTGTACTGTATAATGACAATACATTTGAATCAGATCTCATCTTGAGATCGCTACCTGTTGAGTGGATCAGCATGGTGCAATGCCAAACCTCTGAAGCTGTTTTATATAGGGCACATTTTGCCACTGTCGTGTTCATATGGTTGTGTTTACCTCGGCCTGAGTAACGCCCTCTGTTGATGACGGAGACGGTGGAACGTTGGTTCTGCTTAAATAGGTGTAAACACGGGCTGGTTCGCCAGAGAGCAACAAGGTTCAGAGGCTCCAGAAAGGGGCTTCTGTGCGTTCAGTAGAAATCGGGCTGCACGTTAGCCTACCTTAGCACAATGAATGGAAGCGGACATGGCCGGTTAGCCTTCGGGAGAGGTGTTAGTTGGACAATGCCTAGGCTAACCGGCCATGTCCGCTTCCATTCATTGTGCTAAGCTAGGCTAACGTGCAGCCAGATAGCTTTCTACTGAACGCACAGAGAGAAAACTGGTATCTATCTTCTTGTCTCTCTCTGGAGAAGACGGTAAGCTAATTTCCCAAAATGTTGGCGTGTTCCTTTAAGCTGCACTGTAACATCCTCTTCCCATGACCTGAGCAACTCTCCAAGCTTCTCTAAACTAACGGCATCTCAAAAGGTAATGTATGTTATTATCCCCACGTGTCATGATGACCCCAGTTAGAATGAGGTTCAGGCAAGCCCAGATCTACCATATGTGCAACCTGGGCATGTGTCCAGGGGCCCTCAGCACATAGGGGCCCTCCACGATGGCAGGTATTTTTTTTTTTTTATTTCCACAATGAAATGGCAGTACTTGGTCTATTAAACTGTATCCACATACCTGCTCAGCTGGACTGGGTATTCAGCCTTTGACCAATAGGTGTCTCTGATTAAAGTCTGGTGGATTTGACATGCTAGCTTGACTGGAAGCGCAAAATAATGAATAATTAAGGTAGAGTTTAATGGCTGTGGTGGGTTGTGTGGGGTGGGCGTTGTGTGTGAGGTGTGGCGGCGGTGCGTGGGTGGGCCCTCTGAGCCTCAGTTCCCGTGGGCCCTGGGGACACTAATCCAGCCTTGGGTTCCGGTATACAGCAAGGTAATCGAGTAGGGGGTGGGAGGTGGGGGGGGGGGGGAGGGAATAACGATACACTGACGCAAAGTATCTTTTGCTGGACAATCCCATTTTTCTGCAATAAAAAAGAGTGAAGTGAACAGACTGACACTTTATCTTATTAGATAAAACAGTTGTATATATATTGTAATGCAGATGTTGACAAAGCCATTTGTTAGGGATATAATTAGCAGTTGAAAAATCGTAATAAATCACAATATATTGTAATATCGCAATATTATAATATTGTGACTCTAGTACCATGATAATATCGTATCGTGGGGCTTCTGGTGATTCCCACCCCTAGAACTGAGGAGGTTCTACTGTAATATACTACATAGTATATTAGAGAAAATTACACAATAAGCCCACACACTAAATCGTGTTTTTTCCTTCACTGTGACAACATTTGAATCCTGGCCGATTTTCTTCAGGACTATTAATTAAGCATTACATCACGTGCAGGAGTGTGTTATGAGAATTAGCGCATGCCTAGGGTGGTTGTTAGACTAACACACAATATAAGTGGTGTGATGTCTTTTATACAATTGCCGAATTCATCCAACCTTATTGCTATACAATAAACACACATTAATTGAAGATTTATTCACAAAACCATCCGCAGAAAAAATAGGTCCAAAGAAAAAGAAGAGAAGTTGCCTCCGTGTGTAGAAGCAGCTCGGAGGTGCGCTGTTTCAAAGCATGCCATCTAAGAATGAAGTGAGCGGTTGTTATTGGGTTGATTAATTGATTAATTGGAAAATGTTATTACAGATAGACAGTGCTACATCTTTATACAATTGCCGAATTCATCCACCTTATTGCTCTACAATAAACGCACATTAATTGAAGCATAATGGAGATTTATTCACAAAACCATCCGCAGAAAAAGTAGGTAAAAAAAAGAAGAGAAGTTGCCTAACCTACTTTCTATAGAAGCAGCTCGGAGGTGCGCTGTTTCAAAGCATGCCATCTAAGAATGAAGTGAGCGGTTGTTATTGGATTGATTGATTGAAAATTGTATTAATGTCCGCCTTGTGCTTCGAAGTGGTTATGCTTTGGCCCTCTTTGGAAGTGGGTTATGCTTAGAGTTTGGAATCAGTGCTGGTGGTCTATCGCCCTGCTCTAAAGATAAACTCTAAGCATAACCCACTTCGAAAGAGGGCCAAAGCATAACCACTTCGAAGCAATAGGTTGCTTCAAAGCATGCCGTCTAACAGTGAAGTGAGTGGTTGTTATTGGTTTGATTGATTGATTGATTGATTGAACATTTTATTAACAGTGAAATGAGAGTGTCCTTTTGAAGGAGAGGGAGGTTCTATAACGAATGGCATCTAACAACACACTTCGCACGATTTATATTTTGTTTCACAATGAGTCATGACCAACCAATTACATAATCCAACATTGTGTAAGCAACTAACACATTCCACGTGACAGAATAGTTTTTGAATGAGTCATTATGACGCTATCAATACATTCATTCATAAAGATTATTGTCCGCCATCTTGGTTTCATTCCTAAAACCACGAACGGCGGAGTGATTGTAATACGGTTGTGGGCGTGTTCTGGGATCACATGGAGTGTGTTATGAGAAATAACAACGTCTAACTTGACTGTTTCAGCCAATCAGAATCAAGAAATTTGCATGCCATTGTATAATCAGTGTGTGTGTGTGTGTGTGTGTGTGTGTGTGTGTGTGTGTGTGTGTGTGTGTGTGTGTGTGTGTGTGTGTGTGTGTGTGTGTGTGTGTGTGTGTGCGTGTGTGTGTGTGTGTGTGTGTGTGTGTGTGTGTGTGTGTGTGTGTGTGTGTGTGTGTGTGTCGTGCGTTTCTTAAACTTGCTTGTTAGATTTGTGAAGCTGAACTCTGGGGAGCGATTTGTGGAACCACAATGTAATTTACCGGTATGTCCAATATCCAATGTCTTTAGCCTTTATCTATCCAGGTTAGACCTGTTGGTACCAAGTTAGACCAGGAGAAAAACACAATAAAACAATCTAAGAAAACGTGATGAAGGAGACAGAGAGAGAGAGAGAGAGAGAGAGAGAGAGAGAGAGAGAGAGAGAGAGAGAGAGAGAGAGAGAGAGAGAGAGAGAGAGAGAGAGAGAGAGAGAGAGAGAGAGAGAGAGAGGGAGAGAGAGAGAGAGGGAGGGAGAGAAAATGTTGTTTTATTTTTAAACGTCTTCAGAGAGGCAACAATCAGGTTGTGTCTGGCTATAGTGTCAAACTGCACACACACACACACACACACACACACACACACACACACACACACACACCACCTCCCGCACACCACCACCCGCACACTCCATTCAACTCTCACAGGGCATTCCTACCCTAATAGTACAACAGTACTCATTCCCCTCTATGGTACACTTAATAGCCGTGGATATGGAAATAAAAATGAAGAAATCATGAAAGAGAGAGAGACAGATAGAGAGAGCCCAGATAGCAAAAGGTGTTAATTCAATGTTGATTTATGGTCAAAATGCTTGATTTTTGGTTAAGGTCGACGATTGATGGTGAATCACCCATTAACCGCTAAAGCAATTGACTAATGTTGAAAACATATCATTGAATCAATATTGTTTTGTGGTTGCATTTTAATGATTGAAATGCCAATATCTAATAAATGTTGAATCAACGGATGCTGCTCAACGTATGCTGTCGTCATTGTCTCATCACCCAGACTGCACTGCACTTGTGCTGCCCCGCCTCCCAGAATGCACCTGTGCGGCAGCTTCCTGGCTGCTACCTCATGTCTCTCTGCATCGTTAAGACTGGTGAGTACTGCATGGCAATAATGTCGATTATGTTGTATGTTGTATGTTGTATGTATGCTTTCGATTGCAAACGCCAGCGGAGTAGTGCCGTGTTCGTTTTTACATGGTAGAGAATATTATATTAACCGTTATTCATGCCTGCTAGCTGAAGCTAATTTAGCTAGTAGCGTTAGCAGTTAGCTATGATGAATGTTTCTTGATTTTGGTGTTTAGTGATATCCACCTGTTGTATATACTGTTATACATTTTATGTAGGCTAACGCTCTTAAGGGGAGACACTGCAGGTGAATAGGGTAAACAAATTAACTAATAGATATCACAATGAAACTTCCCCAGTTGATTACTTATATTAAGACAAGACTTTTTTGTATTACAAGTTTTCTGAAATTGTATGTTTAAATATGCAAATGAGGCATGATCTACTTAAATATGCACTAATTTGCATATAATTCCAGGACAGAAATCTGAACATTGGATAAAGCCATTTTCAAAATTATAGTTTCATTTTGTTGACATATTAGAGCCAAAGGTTATTACAGAGGGGATTTTGGATATCTCTTTGTATCACTCCATAAATCAAAAAATATTCCATTCAGTCCATTTTTATGGTAAAATTCCATATTTCGCCATGTTTTTAGGAATAAAATGTGATATAAATCAGGGTATGAATGCGATATCAACAAACCCTTCTGTAAATACCTTCAGAACATAGATATGAATAGAACTGGAAGGTTTGGTGTATGTGAGTGCTACTGAAGTGGAGATTTCTGGCTCAGAGTATGAGGAAAAACTCTTAAAACTCATTTTTGGGAAAACGCCTTCAAAGTTCTGTATTGTAAAATGCCATACTTTTTTTTTTGAAACAGATATTTACAAACACAATACCTAATCAAACCATTAGTAATAGACAACCTAAACACATGCCTGATAACTGAATAATAATAATAATGATGTCCGACTTACATCAAGGAACCCGGATCATCAACAAATCAATCTTAACTATATTCACAGGACATACTTGACTCCTATAAGACTGTGCCGAATGGGGCTCAAACAAGATTCCAAATGCACCCAATGTACAAATGGGGACGAAGGGACATTTATGCACATGTATTGGGACTGCTCACCAGTTAAGGCATTCTGGAAAGATGTGACCCAACAAATATCAAAACTCGTATCTTGGAATATACCTGTACACCCCTCGGTATTGCTGTTGAATGATGTTTTTGAGTTTGCAGTGAATCCACAGCTAAAGAGATTGGTTTTATCGGGTATCACAGTAGCCAAAAAGCTGATCGCATCACGCTGGTTTCAACCGGAAAAAATGTGCCGTAAAGTTTGGTTTCTTACATATCTCGATGTAATTTACCATGAAATATCTACAGCAAGAATTCTGGGTCTCAATGAATCCAAAATGTCAATGTGGTTAGAAGTGGTGGAGAGAATAAAAGCTAGCTTATAATGGTAGTGTCTGGTTAGGTGCGAGGGATAGTGGAGGTACTTCTCAAGGTGGGGTCCGGGAGGGGGGGGTTCGAGCTGAGCATATGTGTGTAGGTTTTTTTTTTTTAGATAACAGGTATTATGGGTATATCTTATATAAAACAACTAACTAAAAGGTGATCTCATTGGATGTGCCCTGACAATTAATGCTTGTATATCTTATCGTGTGTTGTCATGTTTGTTTATATGTTTGTTTAAAAAATAATAAAAAAATAAAATACAATAATAATGATGTTATTGAACTGAACAGAACTACACACAGGCTACAAACAGTGTAGTACAGTGTAGTACCCCCTAATAGGCAAAAAATATTTGAATAGATATCACTATGAAACTTTCCCAATTTGTTATGTACATATAAACTAAGAAAAAATATATTGCAAGTTTTCTGAAATTTATGTTTATAACAACAAGCTATATGGCGGATTATACACGTTTATCAAGCTCTCCTGCCCTGGACGTTTCAACTAAACAGTGAGTCTCTCTCTCTCTCTCTCTCTCTCTCTCTCTCTCTCTCTCTCTCTCTCTCTCTCTCTCTCTCTCTCTCTCTCTCTCTCTCTCTCTCTCTCTCTCTCTCTCTCTCTCTCTCTCTGTGCTTAACGTTAACGTTTGTAAATAGTTTTTTTTAGGAGCAGTACTGTTAGGCTACTGCTGTGCTGGCCATTCATGAAGCGAGACATTGCTGATTGTTTATTTATTTTATAACACAAGACTATGACTACCAACTGCCTAGCCAGCCGTGTATCAATCTTGGATGCAATAATAACGTTACTTACCACACTGACTATGTCGATGGCTCATTGATTTAACTACTGCAGCTCTCTCGGATTGAAAATACGTGGATTATGGCTTGTTCAATATCGTCTATGTTTGAATGAATGAATGAATGAGAACTTTATTAACAGATTGCAGAATGGGTACAATACAGTACGGCTCAATACACACAATTGTTAAGGGGATGCAGACCAGAGAAAGACGTTTGTCTTGTTTACATCAGGGTCCCAGATTTTCGATTCATATCGATAGTTTAATAGCTAGCCTTGGCTCGTTTAACAATATGCAAAATATGTGTACAGCCCTGTACTCATACTGAAGTTATTCTTGGTATATAATAGGTCTGATTGTGTAACGAATCGATTCCACGTCGCGCTGTGTGTGAGAGAGAGAAGGAGAGAGGGAGAGATCTGCCTGTGTTTGGAGACTGAATTGATTGATTGAAAACTTTATTAACAGATTGCAGAATGGGTACAATACAGTACAGCTCAATACACACAATTGTTAAGGGGATGCAGACCAGAGAAAGACTTTCGTCTTGTTTACATCAGGGTCCCCCATTTTCAATTCATCAGACGGGCGAGTTTTGTTTCTAACTTTTCTATTTATATTGTGTTTCAAGTTGTGAATTAGAGTCTAGACTATACTTTATTTGACTGGTTGTGTGTTGTTGTAGTAACAGCTGAGCGACTCGTTCATAAGAGCCGATTCATTGCCGTGAGCGTGAGTCGAATCGCTCACGTCTTGCCATGAGTCTTGCGTGGTACAGTACTGTACTGTACAAAATATTTGGTATAGCGCCCCTAGTGGCGAAGTACCCAGCGGCCGCCACTGAGCAGATGCCTTGGAGGATAAGTCGTGGACAACTGTAGATCATCTAAGCTCCACTGTGTTTAAATTCAAATCCTATGCCATTGTTATTTAACCCTTGTGTCTGAAAACTAAAGTATTATACTCTTATTAGGGGACTAAATTGAAAAACTCCATAAAAAGATTATGTTGAAATAATTTCCCACTTTCTTTTCCATAAATATTTTATTCAACTTCAGCCCTGATCATAACCATTTTTTATATTATTTTTGTAATGAAATACTCCCACTTTTCTGAAAAGAGTTGTTAAATATGACAAAAAGAAAAAAGAATATGTGGTGGTTATGATTGGGCTGAAGTGGAATAAACAATTTATGAAGAGTAAAAAAAAAATACAAGATAATTAAAAGATTATGCCACATATTATGTTGGCTCATCACTGCAAAGTTATCAAACAAATACGAATCTGATCAGACACAAGGGTTAAGTTGTTGTTCCCTTTCTAATTTCCTCAAACATCTAGTCTAGTTAATGTGATCAATATTATTTGACAATTGATGCTTTTTGTTGGACATTTCAGTCAGTAGTGAGCTCATACTTTGAGCTCATAAATTTATAGTTAAAATGATTGAGACAACGCAATCTTGTCTTCGTTGTGCATGAATGCGTGTGCTCACCACACACAATATGTGTGTCACTATTCTGGCAGTGGCTATATTGTTAATGAAAGCCTGTTATAAGGTCTGTTATTTGTTTTTTGTAAAAAGTTTTAGTCACTGGAAGTTCTGATACCCTAGAAAAAAAAATTTTCATATTAAAGCCATGTTGTCATTTTTGTTCACACATTTTTGGAAATATGGTCATATAAGAATTTTATTATTATTTATTTAACAATAGTGTGTTTAACAGCAGGAAAAAAACATGTAATGTTATGATGTATACATATCAGCAGCAATATTTTTATGTAAAATGTACATTAATCAGTATTGATTCCTTAACTTTACAAGTTACAAGTAGATGTACAAGTTACAAATGTACAAGTAGAGTACCATTTAGATTATGGTTGAATAAACATTGATGTTGTTATGGTTTGTAACCGACCCCAATCGCACAACACAAGACAGGTATGATGGTTTGCCAAGAAACAGATATTTATTGAACAACAGGGAAATACAGGAAAAAGGGCACTGTCCCTTTAAGGGAGAATCACAAATACAGGAATATAATATGAGGGGAAGGAAGGTGCCTTTAAGAGGCGGGCAGGAAAAGGGAACACTAAGGGAAGGTAAGGGAACGCCTAAGGGAAGGTTAAGGGAACGCCTTGGGACAGAGGAACTAGAGACTAGGTAACCAGGGACAAGGAGAACTAGGGAGAGAGGACTAGGGACTAGGAGAGCTAGGGAAGGAGAAACGGGGACTAGGGGAACTAGGGACAAGGAACTAGGTGGAACTAGAAGGGGAGAACTTGGGACCAGGAACTAGGTGGAACTAGAAAGGGGAGAACTAGGGAACAGGAACTAGGTGGAACTAGAAGGGGAGAACTTGGGACCAGGAACTAGGTGGAACTAGAAAGGGGAGAACTAGGGAACAGAGGGGACTGAGGCCCGCGGAGGCGGGCTGGGAAACAGGGAGGAACTGGGAGGACTGGTGGAAATCATCTGGGCCGCTCCAAGCGTATGCGTAAAGGTACAGGGACAGCAACGGGGCGAGGGCATCGCCACCGGGTGGCTGGCTGTCCGAGCCGAGGGACAGAGTGCTGGAACAGTGGCGGTGGCGAGGATGTCGTCCACCGGGTAGCCGACTGTCGGAGCCGAGGAACAGGTGCGCGCCACACCTTGGTGTGCGCGTCGGAACAGTGGCGGTGGCGAGGATGTCGTCCACCGGGTAGCCACTGACGGAGCCGAGGAACAGAGTGCGCGCCACACCTTGGTGTGCGCGTCGGAACAGAGAGACGCCTCGGGGTGCGTCTGCGAGGAGGAGTGTGCCAAGCACGAAGGTCTGGAAGATGCGCGTCAGTGCGCTGGTACGGAGGAGCGTGCCAAGCTCGAAGGTCTGGAAGATGCGCATCAGTGCGCTGGTACGGAGGAGCGTGCCAAGCTCGAAGGTCTGGAAGATGCGCGTCTGAGCGCTGGTACGGAGGAGCGTGCCAAGCTCGAAGATCCTTGGAAGATGCGCGTTGCGCGCTGGAGACTGGAGAGCGTGCCAAGCTCGAGGGTTCTTGGAAGATGCGCGTTGCGCGCTGAGGACTGGAGAGCGTCTGCGCTGGTCTGGATGTGCGTCAGGACGAACAGCTGCGCGGGGGTCTGCAGTGGAACGCTGGGGTGCCTCCCGTGGAAGTACAGGGAGCGCAGACCAGTCTCCCCCACAGGCAACGGCGACAGCTGGCGAAGGCTGGAGCAAACATCTCGACGCCGGAGAATGGAACAGCATAGGCAGACAGAGGATCTCCCGAAAGAGTCTAGATGTTTAGAGAATATGACTCGGCAAGTATACAACACGACCCCACGCCAAAACGAGGGGAAGCGCCCTGGTATTTAAAGCCCACAGGGGGACTAATTAGCCTGCCACCACAGGTGCGAGAGATAATAGAATATCAAACAGGTGTGGCCACTAAGGGTAAGGAACGAGAGGGTGGGGGCTAGAGAGAGTGAGTAGGGAATTCCTAACAGTAGGCTTAAAGAAGACAGAGAATAGGGAATTCCTAACAGTAGGCTTAAAGAAGACAGAGAAAAGGTAGTGAGCAGCGGGCAAAACCTCACAGTATCCCCCCCTCCAACGGGAGCCACCCGGCGACCCAAAACAAATACAGACAGAGTGGCAGGGGGCAAAACAAGACAAAAACGAAGGCACTGGCCAAGCCAGTAGGGGAAGCCACCACAAGAGTGGGGCCAGCAAAAGAAACAGGGTCGCCGAGGGGTAACTAGGGTAGCAGAGGGGCAACTGGGGGAACTGGTCTAGAGGAACTGGGTCTAGAGAACTAGTCTAGCGAACTGGGCAAGAGAACTGGTCTAGAGAACCGGTCAAGAGGAACTGGGTCTAGAGAACTGGTCTAGAGCAACTGGTCTAGGGGAACTGAGGGGCAAGCAGGGTAGCTAAGGGGTAACCATGGTAGCACCGGGAAAGGGCTAGCAGAGGGAAGGTTAGCTGCCAGGGCACTGATAGCTACAGGGCCTATGCTAGCTGTACTGCTACATCAACATAGAGGCTGCGCTAGCTGCCGGAGCTAGGCTGGCAGACAGGGCTGGACCAGCATGAGAGAACAAGCTAGCTGGAAGGACAGTCCTAGCTGTGTGAGATAAACTGCACAAAAAAGTGGAGGCCATGCAGAGGGACCGGGTTAGCTGCTTGGGCCTGGCTAGCTACAGGGCCTATGCCAGCAGCAAGGGCTGCATAAACATAGAGGCCGTGCTAGCAGCCGGGGCTAAGCCAGCAGACAGGGGCTCTGCTGAGGGACTGGGTTAGCTGCCAGGGCATGGCTAGCTACAGGGGGGTCAAACAGGGCAAAACGGGAAGCAAACAGGGGAGCTAACCGGGGAGACTAACAAGCTAAACAGGGGAGTAACAGGCCAACAAGGGAGCTAAACAGGACTAACAAGGAAGCTAAACTGGGCTAACAGGGGAGCTAACAGGGGAGCTAACAGGGCTAACAGGGGAGCTAACAGGGAACAAGAAAAAAAAAGGCAAACTCAACATACACCGTCTGTGCTGGCTGGGGTCGTCGATTTGGTGGGGTCGTACTGTTATGGTTTGTAACCGACCCCAATCGCACAACACAAGACAGGTATGATGGTTTGCCAAGAAACAGATATTTATTGAACAACAGGGAAATACAGGAAAAAGGGCACTGTCCCTTTAAGGGAGAATCACAAATACAGGAATATAATATGAGGGGAAGGAAGGTGCCTTTAAGAGGCGGGCAGGAAAAGGGAACACTAAGGGAAGGTAAGGGAACGCCTAAGGGAAGGTTAAGGGAACGCCTTGGGACAGAGGAACTAGAGACTAGGTAACCAGGGACAAGGAGAACTAGGGAGAGAGGACTAGGGACTAGGAGAGCTAGGGAAGGAGAAACGGGGACTAGGGGAACTAGGGACAAGGAACTAGGTGGAACTAGAAGGGGAGAACTTGGGACCAGGAACTAGGTGGAACTAGAAAGGGGAGAACTAGGGAACAGGAACTAGGTGGAACTAGAAGGGGAGAACTTGGGACCAGGAACTAGGTGGAACTAGAAAGGGGAGAACTAGGGAACAGAGGGGACTGAGGCCTGCGGAGGCGGGCTGGGAAACAGGGAGGAACTGGGAGGACTGGTGGAAATCATCTGGGCCGCTCCAAGCGTATGCGTAAAGGTACAGGGACAGCAACGGGGCGAGGGCATCGCCACCGGGTGGCTGGCTGTCCGAGCCGAGGGACAGAGTGCTGGAACAGTGGCGGTGGCGAGGATGTCGTCCACCGGGTAGCCGACTGTCGGAGCCGAGGAACAGGTGCGCGCCACACCTTGGTGTGCGCGTCGGAACAGTGGCGGTGGCGAGGATGTCGTCCACCGGGTAGCCACTGACGGAGCCGAGGAACAGAGTGCGCGCCACACCTTGGTGTGCGCGTCGGAACAGAGAGACGCCTCGGGGTGCGTCTGCGAGGAGGAGTGTGCCAAGCACGAAGGTCTGGAAGATGCGCGTCAGTGCGCTGGTACGGAGGAGCGTGCCAAGCTCGAAGGTCTGGAAGATGCGCATCAGTGCGCTGGTACGGAGGAGCGTGCCAAGCTCGAAGGTCTGGAAGATGCGCGTCTGAGCGCTGGTACGGAGGAGCGTGCCAAGCTCGAAGATCCTTGGAAGATGCGCGTTGCGCGCTGGAGACTGGAGAGCGTGCCAAGCTCGAGGGTTCTTGGAAGATGCGCATTGCGCGCTGGTCTGGAGAGCGTGCCAAGCTCGAGCGTCCTTGGAAGATGCGCGTTGCGCGCTGAGGACTGGAGAGCGTCTGCGCTGGTCTGGATGTGCGTCAGGACGAACAGCTGCGCGGGGGTCTGCAGTGGAACGCTGGGGTGCCTCCCGTGGAAGTACAGGGAGCGCAGACCAGTCTCCCCCACAGGCAACGGCGACAGCTGGCGAAGGCTGGAGCAAACATCTCGACGCCGGAGAATGGAACAGCATAGGCAGACAGAGGATCTCCCGAAAGAGTCTAGATGTTTAGAGAATATGACTCGGCAAGTATACAACACGACCCCACGCCAAAACGAGGGGAAGCGCCCTGGTATTTAAAGCCCACAGGGGGACTAATTAGCCTGCCACCACAGGTGCGAGAGATAATAGAATATCAAACAGGTGTGGCCACTAAGGGTAAGGAACGAGAGGGTGGGGGCTAGAGAGAGTGAGTAGGGAATTCCTAACAGTAGGCTTAAAGAAGACAGAGAATAGGGAATTCCTAACAGTAGGCTTAAAGAAGACAGAGAAAAGGTAGTGAGCAGCGGGCAAAACCTCACAGATGTCTAACATTGATTCAATATAAAATCAACTAAAATGTGCATGTAGATTACCATTTAGATGATGGTTGAATCAACATTGATATAGTATCAGCTATGGTTGACACCTAACGTTGATTCAACGTGTAAGTCATAGACAACGATCTATATAATTTAGATGTCAGGCTTCAACATAGATTCAATATTTCTGCTGAACCCTATTTCAACGTTGATTCACTCATTTTTTGCTATCTGGGAGCTTCTCTAGTCTTCACCTGTGACAATAATCCCTCAGTGTGTGTGTGTGTGGGGTGAGGGGGGGGCAATTTTTATGGTTATTTCTCAACACCACCACAAGGCATGTGTCAGATGGGCTATTAAGCCATGACATATGCGCACACACACACATGCACATACACACATGCACACACAAAGAAGCACATTCTCACACACGTGTGTGCACAAATGCATATGCAAAATATAACATATAGTCATGTAAATTCATGCTCACACACATCTGTGCACACGCAAACAGACACACACTCACACACATAATGGTTGTCTGTCTCCAAGGGGTGGTGGGACATTTGGTATGTAAATGGTCCATGGTAGGGGATTCTGTACGTTCCTATGGGCTTTTTCTAAAGCGGTCGATTAGCTGTAAATGTTGCATAATGACATTTTGGCTTTAGCTAATGTGGCCATCAAATGTTGACTGCCAAGACCGGACAATGTTCTCCAACCAAGGCACCATAAAGGACAACGTTCTCCAAGGCACCATAAAGGACAACGTTCTCCAAAGGCACCATAAAGGACAACGTTCTCCAAGGCACCATAAAGGACAACGTTCTCCAAGGCACCATAAAGGACACACTGTACACCACGGCCACTAGAGATCATTTCTGTGTGCTCAGAGTGCTCAGGCACTGCACTGAGAAGCTGTCCGGGGTCTTAACTGGCATCTTCAACCTGTCACTAGCCCAGGCAGTTGTCCCAGCGTGCTTTAAAACCACCTCCATTGTTCCAGTACCGAAACACTCCTCTGCCTCGAGCCTTAATGACTTCCGCACCGTTGCACTCACCCCTATCATCATGAAGATGACTGGTTCACCTCAAATCTGGCCTCTCATCCTCGCTGTGACCAATTTGCCTACCGTGAGAACAGGAGCACGGAGGACGCTCTCTCTCCTCAGCGCCACACTCTGCCCTCTCCCCCACCTGGACGAGAGCAACACCCATGATGTGAGAATGCTGTCATCGACTTCAGCTCAGCGTTCAACATGTCTCCTCCAAACTCATCTCCCAACTGGGTGACCTTGTGGAAACCAAGGACCTTGACATCAACCCCTCTATATCTGCAGCTGGATATTAGACTTCCTAACGAACAGACCTCAGTTCATTAGGATATAGACGATCTCACCACGTCCACCCTCACCCGGAACACAGGCGTTCCGAAAGGCTGTGTGCTGATTGCTGAGCCCCCTCCTCTACTCCCTCTTCACCCACGACTGCACTCCTATACATGGAGCACCAACACCATAATTAAGTTTACAGATGACACAACGGTGGTTGGCCTCATCAAAAACAATGATGAGTGGGCCTATAGGGAGGAGGTCCCGCACCTTGTGGAGTGGTGCGCCGACAACAACCTGGCCCTCAACACCAAGAAAACCAAGGAGCTCATCGTGGACTTCAGGAAGACCAGAGCCAGCGTGTCTCCATCTTCAAATTCCTGGGAGTCCACATCTCCGAGGACCTCTCTTGGAACCTCAACACCTCAGCACTGGTCAAGAAGGCTCACCAGCGCCTCTTCTTCCTGAGGAGACAGAGGAAAGCCCACCTGTCCCCTCAGATTCTGGTGAACTTTTACCGGTGTGCCATTGAAAGCATACTCACCAATTGCATCACAGCCTGGGATGGCAATTGCACTGCCTCTGACCGGAAAGCATCGCAGAGGGTGGTGAAAACTGCCCAACGCATCACAGGTACACCACTCCCTACTGTTGAGTCTATCCACCACAAACTGTGTCTGAGGAAGGCATGCAGCATTGTCAAGGACACTGTGGAGGAAATTAACCCGATCAATGAATGTAGATAGTCAGATATAGACTTGGTTAAACACAGGTTTATTATCAGAGTTATAGGTGGGTGACTCAACGGAGACACCGGCCTGATGTGTTTCGGTTTTCCATTGCCGAAATTTGCAGATGGTACCTGGTCCCTTTTTTAGTACCTGCTTTGTCAAGGTTTCAAGCAGGTCGAACGGGTACCAAAAAGTGACCTGAAACACTGATTGGTCAGAAGAGAGAATCATCACTACGTCATCATTGCGCTACACAGGGGGCGTCCTGCACAAAAACACAAACCCACCATCTTCAAATAGCCTCGTGAATACTAAACATTAGCATTCATTATTTGTTTGCAGCGGGGACAGTGCAATAAACAAAAAAATATACTTTCAGTGTATTCTGCCTCATTTGTTGATGAAACTAAACCAACAGCAACACAATTTACCACCAAGAACAAAGAGTTTAGTGTCACAAAAAGAGTGCTAATTGTGTTAGCTTATGTGCTAATGTGACAGCGATTTCTCATTATAACCGTTAGCATTGTGGCTAGTGTACATTAGCTAATAAGGCACTGGTTTCATAGCTAGCTTCTATGTGTGTGTGTGTGTGTGTGTGTGTGTGTGTGTGTGTGTGTGTGTGTGTGTGTGTGTGTGTGTGTGTGTGTGTGTGTGTGTGTGTGTGTGTGTGTGTGTGTGTGTGTGTGTGTGTGTGTGTGTGTGTGTGTGTGTGTGTGTGTGTGTGTGTGTGTGTGTGTGTGTGTGTGTGTGTGTGTGTGTGTGTGTGTGTGTGTGTGTGTGTGTGTGTGTGTGTGTGTGTGTGTGTGTGTGTGTGTGTGTGTGTGTGTGTGTGTGTGTGTGTGTGTGTGTGTGTGTGTGTGTGTGTGTGTGTGTGTGTGTGTGTGTGTGTGTGTGTGTGTGTGTGTGTGTGTGTGTTGCGTTGAAGGTGACGTCACTGCACCCTATGACGACCAACTACACTGACGGGGGGGGGGGGTACTACCTGCAGTGGAAAACGTACAAAGTACCAGGTACCAGTAGCGAGTCGAGTCGAGTCCACCATGCAGTGGAAAAGCGTCAAAAGTAAATTCTTTCAGCAATCTGACTCATCCAAAAGAGCCCTCATCCTAATAAAAATAAATAAAAATGCACACTCTCTCTCTCTCCTTTTTTTCATCCGTCCCCATCTAGTGAATAGAAAAGCGGAATCAATAATACAAGAAGTTAGGTTTGTAGGTGTAACTGAGGGGTACAATTCCCTGACTGTATTAATAAGTATGGTATCATTAAACCACTACTGTCTTATGTACATTACTACTGGCCATACAGTACACAGGTATATGATATGAACACCTCCACAATGACACGGTTCCACACAAATCTGGGTTATAATAATATTTATTAGCAGCAATGATAGTATATAACAATACTTTACGTAGAGTCGCGCTTATAAGGCGAAGAATGTGCGTGAGTAAATCAAGAGCGTAAGTCCATTAGAATAGTACGCAGGAGATAATGAATACCACCTGTATCAATAGGAATTATATCTATGGTACACTAGTAGGGCAGCGGGAGATACTAGTAGGGTCCCTCCGGTTGTAGGCCAGCAGGGGGCAGGAATGTTCGAATGCAAAGTCTGGATCAACGGGGACTCAATAAGCTCCTGCTACGGGAGACGGTACATTACTCCCTTGATCGGCAGACGAAAGCAGCAGCTATAATCGAAGTATGCGTGCAGCATAGGTGAAAGCCAGCCAGCCTCTCCATGAGACGGGCTCGAGTGATGTTCCTCACGGGTAAATCCCACACAGTAGTGGGTGTAGACGATTCTCCTCCGCTCCAACAGCCACAGGACCAAAGCAATAATCCAGCTGAAAAGGGCTCTGCATTCACCGGTGTAGATTCTCCGGTGCGCGGTACTTCACATTAACTAGGTCGAACTTGACGTTATTCCACTAAGCTCTGACACTTTACTATCCTATTCGCACGCGGTTATAAGTGCTCTATTTAGATGCACGGTTGCTCACTTCACTTGGTCGTTGACTCGTGATGAAGGCTTTACGTTTGAGGGTAACGCATTTCTAGGTTAACTTGACTTTAGGCTAAGTGCTGCTGTATCCACCTGCGACGTATTTATACGTACAGTGAATAATCTAGTACCAGCCTTATTTCTGTCTCGTATTCTTGCGCAGAACCGGGCATGTCCAGGCAAGCCTTGGCGGTGACTTTGAACTAGACCTTGGGGGTATGGCAGTGGCGCCTAGTGGATCGCTATCCAATAGGAGAACGAAATATTATGGTCTGTACTAGGTAAAAGGGATATTCCGTGTATATGTACAAAGAATACACAAGGGATATCAGACGATATACAAATATTATGCAATATATATCAAGTAGTAAATATATATATTCGGTTTCATCTGATCCTTCGTAACAGTAGGCACTTTTGGTGTTTGATAATCACCTAACTGAGACACGGTTTTCTGCCTTCTAGATTTGGGAGAACATTCCACGTTGCCTGTTACAGTACATCCCCCTCTCTCTCCTAGGCTCTCTCTCTCTCTCTCTCTCTCTCTCTCTCTCTCTCTCTCTCTCTCTCTCTCTCTCTCTCTCTCTCTCTCTCTCTCTCTCTCTCTCTCTCTCTCTCTCTCTCTCTCTCTCTCTCTCTCTCTCTCTCTCTCCCTCCCTCTCTCTCTCCCCCTCTCTCCTCCTAATGGGCAGGATGGGGTTCAGGTGTGCTGTTGGGTCGGGCCCCCAGCTGTTAATCATCATCTCATCAATTCCTCTGCCATAAAGCTCCAATCCATTCACCACTTTGTTGACCGTTTGTAACCTCTGTCTCAGTGAGCAGCTACCAGCCTTTTAACCTCTGTCTCAGTGAGCAGCTACCAGCCTTTTAATCTCTGTCTCAGTGAGCAGCTACCAGCCTTTTAACCTCTGTCTCAGTGACCACGCTACCAGCCTTTTAACCTCTGTCTCAGTGAGCAGCTACCAGACTTTTAATCTCTGTCTCAGTGACCACGCTACCAGCCTTTTAATCTCTGTCTCAGTGAGCACGCTGCCTTTTAACCTCTGTCTCAGTGAGCAGCTACCAGCCTTTTAATATCTGTCTCAGTGAGCAGCTACCAGCCTTTTAATATCTGTCTCAGTGAGCAGCTACCAGCCTTTTAACCTCTGTCTCAGTGAGCAGCTACCCGCCTTTTAATCTCTGTCTCAGTGAGCAGCTACCAGCCTTTTAATCTCTGTCTCAGTGAGCATCTACCAGCCTTTTAATCTCTGTCTCAGTGAGCAGCTAGCAGCCTTTTAATCTCTGTCTCAGTGACCACGCTACCAGCCTTTTAACCTCTGTCTCAGTGAGCAGCTACCAGCCTTTTAATCTCTCTCTCTCAGTGAGCAGCTAGCAGCCTTTTAATCTCTGTCTCAGTGACCACGCTACCAGCCTTTTAACCTCTGTCTCAGTGAGCAGCTACCAGCCTTTTAATCTCTCTCTCTCAGTGAGCAGCGAGCAGCCTTTTCTGTATTTCAGTCCAGAAATTCAGCATTTTGCCTTTTGGTATTTTTGCTCTGTGTTTTTGCATTTGTGTTTTTGATTGTATTTTCCTGTGTGCAGTTCTGATCCCAGCCCTGAACCTGGACCGCAGCCTCAGTCTGCTATATCGCCTCACACCCTGGACCCCTGGACCCCTGGACCCCTGCCACAGCCTACTCAAGCCCTGTGTAACGGAGGTCCGTGAGTAATATCCACAGTCACGATGGACGTGTGTTGTGAAGTGACTGTGGCAGTAAGCGGTACTGCGAGTTAAACTCACTTCCCCTTAACCTGTTAATCTGTAAGCCGTATTTCGCCTAAAGGTACATGCCTAAGTAAATGGAAGATTGCTCCACTTCTGCAAGGTCAATTTGCATGTTCTTGCATGTATCTAGGAACATCTAGGGACCTGGGGGTATGTATTTCCAGTGTCAGAAATATTGTGTCTGTTACTAGGCTTGAGTAAATTGTGATGAAACAAAGGAGAATATAAATTATGATTTATGATTTTTGCATCTTTGATCAAAAATGTATACGGGTAGGAGAAAATGCTCATTGAGCTCATTCACCACTTTATTGAGATCATGTGTACAAAAAATCTAAGCAAATGAACCGCGGGAAGATGATTAAACAGAAGGATTTGTAGATACAGTAATTAATGGTAATCGATTTTAATCATAAATTCATATTTGACCTTGAACTTGACCTTGACCTTATTATGGCCAAATCATACATCTATGGATAGGGAAAATGCTCCTCTTTCCAATGGCAGGGTTGAATCTGGATTTAGTCATTTCCTTGCGGTTTTTACGATATTTAGCATTTTCAGATAAATTTGTATTTCCGATAAATCGTATAAAACATCGGTAAAAATGAAAATATACACTTTGACTACTGTTTTTGATAGGGTTATGGTCTTTACTCTTGGCTACAAAAAAAAATTTAAAAACATTGACCTCTTAACATCCAAGGGCCCACATGTGGACGATTCTTTGCCGACCTCTAGTGGCTCGGGTGTGCATTTCTTTTAATACAATATATAGATAGAATTAAAGCCCTATTTGTTGCCTGTCGATTGCCCTTTCAGGTGACAATATCCGTTCAGCGGTTCTCGAGTTACATGCCGATATGTGAGGCGTGCCCCAAAGTATGCAAAAGTACACATTACCACCCCCGACTCCCGGGGCTCTAGCTCCGTCAATCATTTGGCGATCTCGAAAATCTTTGCACAGGGTGTGAGTGTGGCTTTCCAATGATACCCATCATATGATAATTGGGGATCTAATACAATCTCTATTGATCGATTTATGATAAAGAAAAGAAAAGTCCCCTGTAGGGGGACCTTAAGGCTTAACAACATAGACACGTTACCAAGCAGTAAATTCACCTCTTGGTATAGCGGTCTATGCTGTCGCCTGAGGTGCGGCCGACCCGGGTTTGATTGAAACTCCCTCGGGGCATCGACATTTAACACAAATCTTCGCTCTTCCCCACTGGATTGCATCACATGTACTCTTAGACCTCAATAAATACACCCAGCATTGGGGTTTTCTCATCGCTCTGTGTTCTGTTGTTCTCTGCGTCTGGGTCTCTGGTCTGGCACCTTAACACTGCCTTACCATGAGTTTCGTTTACAAGGTACATTTGCACTGAATTGTTTACCCTCTGCATTTTGTTTTATTCATGTTCACCAGTTAGGGCCCCGCTACGGTTTTTACAAATGTTTCATTAGCATCCCTCTGTTGGACGGGGCTGACGACGTCTGTTTTGATGGACAGAAAGGTTTGGAGAGGATGGACTTTTGCAACCGACCGATACGTTGTCGTCCTCTAACGAAGCTCTTGTTTCTGCAAACGCACGTTTACATTAGGTCCTAATCTAGAAAATTAAATAAAGATGACTGACAGTAATATACCTTCTGTACGGTTCTCCAGAATCTCCATCTTGTGATGGATCAGTAGCCGGGCCCTTGTTCATACGCACGTGTTCCGAGGTCTGCGCGGAACATTGCTACAGGGTTTCGTGGATGTCTTTCTTTGCATTGTATGAGCTGTATCTCCTGATCTTACTTCAGGAAGATCTACGTTTTATTTAAAAATAGAAGACACACTGACACAGCTGTGGCGGCATCTCGGCGTCGTGCCGAGAACCGGTTTGTCTCTTGGCGACCTCCGCCTTATCCGCGCAGCAGTCGTCGGAAAACCTGCTCCCCCTGCGTAGGCGCACCATCGACACCTCGCCGCCCTCGCCTCGCTGTCGACCGGTGATGCGATTCTAATTGTCACACTTGGAAAGGTCAAATTTACCTCACGCCCACCGCCGGCGGTCACGTGCTCTCCGGCTGAGCCGCAATTACTGATGCTCGGTCACGCGCGCTCGCAAACGCACCCTCGAACACACACACACAGACACGCGCACAGAATCAGACATTTCTGAGCATGCGCTCATGCACACGCACACATCTTCACTTCTGCTTTTCCTTATTTCTCTGTCTCTCTCATCTTACACACACACACACACACACCTACACACACACACACACACACACACCTGCTCACACACACACACACACACACACACACACACACACACACACACACACACACACACATGCAGTCCAACTATGATTCCTTTGTTCACCATCCATAACACCATTGATTGGTGCTCAGTCTCAAAATAAAACAAACAAATTGTTGACTTGTTGGACAAAGGACATGTTGAGGCCTCACCTCCTCCCTCACCTATAGGCTGCATGGACCTGGAGAGTAACCAATCACACCATTATCAATGTCGTTTTTATATGTATATGTATATGTACCGCTATGCTTTCTTCACTTCATATCACAACTGGGCAAGTTAACATAGACTGAAATTAACTTTAGATCTCTCAGGCGATGATACCTGTCATGTCATTTTATTGTACTTACTCTGACACATTTTATATTAACCTAAACAAACAAGCTGGGCCAATTATTTGTCAAACACTTATCCCAAACTTGTTGAAATGGTCCAAATTCTCAGAGAAAATCAATGGAGAGTCTGTCTGTTTACTGGGGGCTGACATCTTGATTGGAGCGTAAAATTCATTATGTTCACTCCCAAGTCGCATTCGATTAATCAGAGCAGCGCCCAGTAAACAACCTAATGGTAAGCCTTGGGTGTTTAACAAATTAAAGAATCTTATAGTCCAGGAGAAAAAAGCAGACAGAAACCAGGATGAAACAGCTAGAGGGGACATACAGAGACAAATAAAAATAAAAATACAGCTGGACAAGTACAGCTACAAACAAAGGATATTGGCCACTATGGCATCGGACAATCCCAGAGAGCCATGGCAGGGAATTAAACCATGACCAATGTTCCACACAGCCAGCTCTATAGTTTATTTTGTCGCTTTGAGAGTGGCAACAGTGCTGGGGCTGCCAGTGCGATACCCCCCTCTACACCCAACTTTGTCCTCAAAGTCCCTACCCTATTGAAAACATGTACAATTGTACTAGGGCTGTCCCAGACTAAGGATTTGGATCGTCGACTTTGATTGGCCGAAATTTGCCAATAGTCGACTGGTAGTCGACTACCCCCCTGAATGCAAAAAGAAAAAATATATATATAATTATTATTATTATTCTTTATTTTTTTACATTCCATTTGGGCTGTGTTTAATGTCTGGAGCAGCCCTAGGAGTCGACTGAAGGCTTATTGTCCTCTGCGCAAGCATGCAATTGGTCCACTGATGGATACATCTTGATATTTGTCTAGTCTAGTGTGTTCATTAGACAGGTGAAATCCTCTTTCAGTGCCTCTGCTCCAGTGGAGGTTTCTCTATGACAACACGTGAAACACAAATTCACTCATAATTCATAATTATTATTAATTTACATATACCTATATATATATATATATATATATATCTTTTTTACTTATTATTATAAAAAAATTTATTATTATAAATGTTTTCCTCTGTAAAAAAGAATTCCAGTGAATTTTTTTGCTTTAAAAATGGCCAAAATTGACAGCTCTGAGCAGGCCTGCACTGCAGTAATGCCTGCTGTAATTATTCTTGCAGATTAACTGCACAGGTTGACCCAGGGTTAAATAAATAATAAATAATAGCCAATCAAAATAGGCTATTAATGTCATCTAAGCACGGTCTGTGCATTTAAACTCTTGCCATTGAATAGAGGATTGAATGATTGACATCCAATACACGGAGGTTGAATGATTGGCAGCCTCGCAAATCCAATCAGAGTATGGCTCCTACGACTGCAGCTCTGTAGCTACACGGCTGTTTCTCCCCTCGTGGGATTGATTGATTGATTGATTGATTGAACATTTTATTAACAGAGCACTGAGAGCAGCCACGTTCGAAACCTCTATATTAGTGTATCTAACATTTAGCACTTTAATAGCGGGACATTTACTGAGGACCAGCACAACACACATGTGGATATTATTATTTAACAAGTCTATCTGTCCAGGAGGATGAGAACATTATTGCAGGTACTGTAAGCATAAGCAGGCAGCCTAGCAGTTTCTAGCTTGGATGCTAATAACTACTAACGTTATCACGCTAGCTTGGATGCTAACTAACGTAATTAAGCTGGTCATGGTTCATGGTGAGCTGTTTGTGTTATAACGAGACAGCAAATTAATGAATGAATGAAAACTTTATTTGGGTGAATCGCTTGGGTGACTGTCTGAATGACCACCTGTCGGGAGTCGGAGTCCCGAAAATGGAACATGTGTCACGCATCAACAGAACAATGTTTAGTGGATTTCGACAGCATCCTCACGCAAATGAAGGATCGATTAGATCACAAAAGACTGCTGTTTGTTGCATTGCTGGATTTGCAACTGCAGAGGAGGTCATTGAACGTTTCATCAGAAAAGAGCGAAGGATGGATTTCATTTACAAGGAGCGACAGGGACACTATTTCCTCCTAAGAAGTAACGTCGTCAATGGTGAGTGAAATTCATTTTTTTTAATATTTAGTAGCTGTGTGGGGCAGGTCTGTGTTGATTATGATTTAATTGGCTGTATTCTCTCTCTGTGTTGGTATGCGTTCTGCCTTTCTGTGGTATAACGAGCGATTTCTTTTTTGCATTCGACTAAGAGGTTGGCAGTCGACTACGGCTCCTTTCGATCGATTAGTCGACTATTCGACTAATTGGGGTCAGCCCTAAATTGTACCAATAAGGCCTGACGACTTTCGGCCAATAGCATTGACATTGCCGGTCATGAAGTGCTTTGAGCGTCTAGTGAAGAGGTACATTGTATCACAAACACAGCACCTCACGGACCCTATCTAGCCGAAGATGCAATTCTGACCCTATTGCACTTATTGCACATTCACCTTGAGAAACCAAAGACATAATGCTGAGATTGTATTCGTGGACTTTTCATCCGCTTTTAACACTATTCATCATCAGTCTTTTAGCAGACATATGAGCAACAGAAGTTTCACCTGAAGCTGTTTTGATTGTTGATTTTCTTAGCTGTAGAATCCAGCAGGTCAGTATGTCAATCTCTGACAACATGATCACTTGCACAGGTTTATGATTTTAATCATCTCTATTGTTTATTTTATACACCAACTCTTGCACCTTATTAAGTATGCAGATGATACTGCCTTGGTGATCCTATCGGATGTGGAGGTGCAGGCCGGGTTCAGTCTTAGACTACTTAGACTACTAATAAAGAAACTTGAACTTGAAACTTGAAGAAGTCAAAGCTTCTCCTAAACACCTCGAAAACTAAGGAAATGTCCATTGATTTTAGAAAGCTACAACCCTCTCAACCGATTTTGATCAATGGGGAACCGATACGATCCATTACAGATTACAAGCGACTTGGCATTGTGCTCCACCGTACGCTTACTTGTATGGGCTGAGCTGCATGAGCACCGAGACACACAATTCAAGGATGTTATCTTTTAAAGTCCACAAAAGAAAATGCTCCAAATGTTTTCCTGTGCTTTTATCTAAAGTGTCTTTAACCTTCTGTGTCATCTGCTGGTTTGGCACAATGCTACTGAGGCACAGATGACGAGGACTGTGTCAGGAAAACTGTGACAACGGCCAGTAAACTGATAGGGATCGCGTTTCCAAGTATGGAACGCATCTACAGAGACAGAACAGTGAATAAGGCAACAACATGGTGAGTGACCAGAGGACCCTCGCCTCCTCGTTTGAATTGTCACCATCTGTGCGACGATATATTTTTGCCTCACTAAATGGACTGCATTTATATAGCGCTTCCACGCCTCACATTCATCCCATTCACTGTGGAGGCAACCATGAAAGGTGCCATCCTGCTCATCAGGAGCAGTTAGGGGGTTAAGTGTCTTGCTCAAGGACACACTGCCGGGAGGAGCTGGAATCAAACTGAGAACCATCTGATTAACAGACGGCCGCTCTCCCTCCTGAGTCACTGTCGCCCCCTTGCTAGAGAAAGACAGAGGCACGTTTTTATTTGTTTAAACAGGTGGCACATTAGCACCAGCACCTGTCCCCCCCCATGCACTTCGACCTCTCCTTCCTGCAGGCCACAGAGGATGTCCAGCTGGTCTGGGGAGAAGTTGCCCCCATCCTAACTATTGTTCTCTCTTTTTTCTCGCTCTTTTTTTCTTTACACCTAATTTGTTACCCCTGTCTAGTATCTGTCTATCTTAGAGAGAGAGAGTAACAGTTTTACAGTCGTAGAACAATCAATGCAAGCATATATGACCAGGCACAGCCATTTGGATCTTGTTGAGCAATCTTCCAAAAATATGAAAGTACAGGTTCATATCTTCAAAATTAGCCATCACTTGTACAAATTGGGCGGACACTTTTGAATCTATGGGGCGAATTCACAAAGAATGGATTGCGCCAGGTAATAGCCCCCTTAACTGCGTGCGATTTGCGCCCGCTATTTGCGCCGTCTTAATTAAGGACCTATTGGTATGGTATGGTGATATGGTAAAATTGTATAAATACTGCCCATGCAACAGTAGGTTCTAGGACAATGGCAGGTTCATACCTTCAAAATAAGCCATCACTTGTACAAATTTGGCGGATACTTTTTTTTTTTGGGCAGATACATCTTATTAACAAAGATGATAACACAACAGCCCGTTTTGAGCTACAGAGCTTCGAAGGGGCTGTTGACTGTGCTCTTAAGATGCATGCAGAACTACAACTACACTGGCCTTTGTCACCTAACCCCTCCTCCACCTAACACCTTATCCAGGCGAGAGGCATTCACTGGTAGGGGGTAGGTGTGCAAAAGTTACCATAGCTCAGCGTAGGTTTGTCTCTATACGTGTTCGGGAGACTCAGGTGCATAAAAAAATTATTATGATCACGTCTCTACCACAATCGCAGCCCGAGCTGTGAGTGAATTACGTGAAGGGGAGCAACATATGGCAGGAGACTTATTTTTAACACAGGGCAGCAGCTTGTCAGTCAAAGCTCAAACAGTGATCTCCAAGCCCACATGGTTGAACTCAAACTACAAAGAAACAGACTAAGAAACGATGTAAATGTAGCACTTGTGTCACTAACAGTAACAGCTGTTCGCCACGGACCAGTTCTAGGTTCAAATGAGGAGAGGAGTAATATACACCGTTAAAGGAGTAGTAGACCAAAGACAAGGTTATAACAGTGACCGGTAGTTTATTCACAACAAGCGCGCTAGCTAGACAATTACAATACATACAGTGAGGTAAAGTGAAGTATCCCTTTTAGGTTATTTCATTAACCACTCCTTCTTTCAGGAGGGTTAGTTCGGTATCAGGTTCTAGGTTGATTGGATCAACACATTTGGTTCGGTTCAGACGTCTCTGAGGTTATCACTAGCTAAAAACTAGTTTTAAAGTTGGACAGATGTATCCCTTTTTCGTGAGTAACTCATTATCTTTCTTCTGCAATTGCAGATCAGTAAACTCTATATCAGTTTATCGTTCAGTAAACTCCATATCAGTTCATCATTTCAATAGGTAAGTGTTTAAACATATTAATTTAAACATTTAAGTGTGCAGGGAATGCAAGTACCTTATTAGGTGAAATGACCCTTTAAACTCTTCCTTTGCAGGTGTAATACGAACAAAGTACCAATAGAAATAGTCAAGGTTATAGGAATGCAAATACCTTATCAGGTGAAATGACCCTTTAAACCATCTTTCTTTACAGGAGAACCGGCAGTGATTCAACTATAATCAATATGTTATCAGTGAGATTCAAGTATCTTACTGGGTACATTGACCTTTTAACCCGTCCTCTTTACAGGAGAACATCAGTAGTTCAGGTAACTTACTGGGTGCATTTACCCTTTAACTCTCCCTTCTTATAGGAGAAATATCAGTGGTTCTAGTATCTTACTGGGTGCATTTACCCTTTAACTCTCCCTTCTTATAGGAGAAATATCAGTGGTTCAAGTATCTTACTGGGTGCATTTACCCTTTAACTCTCCCTTCTTATAGGAGAAATATCAGTACCCATATATACAATATGCATCAATCAAATACAAAATACAATATCAAAATACAAAAGGTGAAACGGGGTCGAAGCCCTTGGAAGTCCTTGTGCTCTCGTTCAATCAGTTTGTGTCATAGAAAAGGATATGATGGTCCTTGGAAGTTCTTTTAGTTCGTTAATTCCTGATCCACTTCCTCACTGGGAATGAGGAAGGTAATTTCAGAATCCTACCAGGCTGTTGAGGCAACAGGGTGTTGAAGCAACAGGGGTAATCAGATCAGGCCGGGCATAGCCTTGATCTAGATCTGAGGTTCAGTGGGTTGGCTCGCCATCTTGTGTTGGTCCGGCACACTGCCTCGTCCCGCGTTGGCACACGTGGTGAGTGGTGGTCGGTCGGGACTCCTGGGACTGCTCCCGGGGGTGGAACGGGGTGCTAGAAAAACCTGGCCAAAACCGCTTCCGGAAATGGTATGCTCTTTAACTGCAACAACTTCTTCGGTTTTGTAACTGGGGGAATCTTTTATCACTGTTTGATAACTATTTCGTGGTGCTAGTTCATTTCAGTATCCAGCAGCATTCAGCTGCGTCAGTCTCCCCCAATCTGTAATCTCATCTGCAGTATGGCAAGGCTCACCTGCCGTAAGGCAAGGCATGGCTGTCGTGACACCTATCTCGCGTCATGAGGTAATTTAAAGGGCAGTGAGGCTATTCAAAGGATTTGGTCAAAACATTACTAATCTGATATGAATATACATATGATCCGATAACATTAACTATTTATGTTCTTACACAATAGCATTAACTATTTATGTTCTTATTCAATGGCATTAACTATTTATGTTCCTATAACTAAATAGTTATTAATCTGAAACCTGGGTTACATAAACACCATGATCAAATCTGCAAAAGAAAATGTCATCAATGACAAAACGGAGGAAAAGAAAAACAAACCTGTGAACTTTGGAAATTACTCAACAACCAACTAGGCTGCAGCAAAAAACTAAAAACCAGATTTACAAACATAAACATAAAGACAGAAAACACTCTCCTCACAGACAAGCTGGATATGGCCAAATACTTAAACATTTTCTTTACAAACATAGCCACAACACTGGTTAATAAACTACACTCCCACTCAGGGCATTTTGGGGTAGAACACATCCTAGCCTACTACAAAAACCTAGGGGTCCACAAAGACAACTTCAAACTTAAAATGGTAACAACAGTTGAGGTACTCAAAAAACTGAGCGCCCTCCAAACTAACAAGGCCACTGGCTATGACAATATCCGCTCCAAATTCCTCAGAGACTCAGCAGCCGCCATCACCCCAGTCATCACACACATAATAAACTTCTCCATAAAACAGGGACACGTCCCCAAAGACTTCAAAATTGCGAGAGTGACCCCCTGCGCAAAAAAGGCTGCAAATTAGACCTAGGCAACTACCGCCCTATTTCTATTCTTACCTCCATCCCGAAAGTCATGGAACATTTTTCTACGAACAGGTCGAAAAGTACCTCATGGAACAAAATCGACTACGAATTCCAATCTGGTTTCAGAACATCCCACATGCCTTCTCTATTTGAACGACCACATCAAACAAGAGGTGGACGCGGGCAAATACTGCGGCATGGTCATGCTGGACCTCCAAAAGGCTTTCGACACTGTCAATCACTCCATTCTGATTGACAAGCTAAAAGCAATTGGTTTTGATAGTCCATCAGTGAGATGAATGCAATCCTACCAGGAGGGGAGAGAATAGATGGTGGAGGTAAACGGTACACTATCCCCCCCCCCCCTCCCAGTGAGCTGTGGTGTTCCACAAGGAAACATACTAGGGCCGTTACTGTTCCTAATTTATGCAAATGACATGTCATCAGCTTGTGATTGCAACTTGTTCCTGTTCGCGGACGACTAAGCCCTGCTGGTCTCTGATAGGGACAGGTTGAAAAAGCCCTCAGCTCTGAACTCGGCAGAATCTGCACCTGGCTCGCTGATAACAAACTATCATTACACCTGGGTAAAACGAGTTCATTCTCTTTGGATCAAATAACAAACTCAGCAAGACCAACGGCTTCTCTGTTACAGTGGGTGACAATATTGTCACAAGGAAAGATTAAATTACATACCTAGGTTCCATCCTAGAGGCAAATCTTTCCTGTGACAAAATGGCAACCAACGTAATCAAAAAAGTCAACCAACGAACGAGGTTCTTGTACTGGATCTCCTCTCTGCTAAACAAGAATACCCTGAAGACTCATTCAAGGGTACTACGACCATGCTTGCACCTCATGGTACCAAAGCACCTCAAAGGCACTAAAAATAAGATTACAAACATCACAAAACAAACTGGTCAGACTACTGCTTGACCTTACTCCTAGAACCCACCTCACCCCTGCCCATTTTGACAACCTAGGATGGCTTAGAGTAGACGACAGAGTACAGCAACTTGCAATGGGCCTGGTCTACAATATACACTACACCACTAAGGTACCCATGTACATGTCGAAATACTTCCCAAAGGTCAGTGAATACCACAACCACAACACCAGAGGGAGGTCCACAAATCATGTTCAACCCAGATTCGGCTCAAACAAGGGACTAAACCCGTTTCGCAATTATGCCACATCAATGTGGAACGCCCTACCCACAGCTGTAAAATAATGTGAATCCCTACGCACCTACAAAACCGCTCTCAAAGAGCACCTATGGGATGGCTGCAATTCGAAACTGGCCCTGTAAATGTCAACCCCCCCCCCCCCCCCCCCACCCAACCCCCTCCAATGTACAGTTTCTTCCCCCTCAAATGTATGTTCTCTTTTAGAAACTCTGTCTCTTAAACAATACTGTATATTTGTATATCTTGTATGTCATAAATGTCTGGATGTAACAGTACTGTTTATCTGTATGTCGTGTATGTCAAATGTTATGATGAATTGAAAATGGGGGACCCTGATGTAAACAAGACGATTAATGTTGATGTTAACAATTGTGTGTATTGAGCCGTACTGTATTGTACCCATTCTGCAATCTGTAATTTCAATCAATCCATCAATCAATCCGCGGGAGTGAGGGCGTGGGCGGAAGTGGACATTTAAAAAAATCTAAATACCCGGAAGACGAATGAAAATAAAATACATTTAATTTCAAACAACTTTATTCTTCCGTTGCGGCCCGGTACCAAATGATCCACGGCCAGGTACCGGTCCGTGACCCGATGGTTGGGGACCTCTGCTATAGAGCCCTCTCTCTATACTCCGTTATGCACAAGCTTACAGACTTGCGGAGCGTGTACTGGAGTAGATGCCTTATTATTATATGCGTGGAGAGGAGAGAGAGACGGAGAGAAGATAATCTCATCTCAATTCAGATACAATTTACCACAAACGATTCCAAAGATATTAATGCATATTTTCACACCGGCAACAAACTGGGCCTGTTGTCTCGGAATGGATTTTGGTGCGTCTCCTCTCCGACACCTGAGACAGAAAGTACTTAGCCACTCGCCTCAGACACAACTGTAGTTTTTTCACACAGAAACCCGGGGAGCTCCCATGGGAGGCAAGTCCCTTCATCCCAAAACTACCCAAGGCATTTTCTGATAGCCTCACCCAAAACCCTAACCCTATCCACACATTACCTTAAACTAATCATAACCTTAACCCAACTTTATATCTTAACCATAACCGTTAAATGTATGTTAAAATTAACCATCATTGGGCGGCTGGGTGGCGCAGCGGACTAAGCGCTCGTCACCAACGCAAGAGACACTGGTATTGAATCCGGCTGTCAGCGTTGCCTCCGGCTTGGCCGGCCGTCATACTGGCTCGATTGGCAGAGTCAGCGGGAGGGAAGCTGGTGGGTGGGTCCGGGTCGTTTGTAAACAGCGACTCCTACAGTTCGGTCGGGGCGCCTGCACAGCGAGGGAAGGATCTGGAGGGAGGTAGTGTGACCTTCCACACGTTACACTCTCCCTTTTCTGATGATAATGTGTTGCCTACACACTCACACACACACGCACACACACACACACACACACACACACAGCCAAAGACGCACACAAGACAGACACAGAGATGTGTGTGTGTGTGTGTGTGTGTGTGTGTGTGTGTGTGTGTGTGTGTGTGTGTGTGTGTGTGTGTGTGTGTGTGTGTGTGTGTGTGTGTGTGTGTGTGTGGTGTGCATGTACAGTAGAAAAGCAAGAGACTTATTTTGTTCTCTAAATGGAGACAGTTTGTATTGAAACTATTCCAATTCAGTGGTGGCATAATGTCCATTTCCAACAATCCGCTCTGAGTAAATAAATAAATCAGAATTATATTGTATATTTATATTTTATATTATTATATTATACTCTAACCCACTTAACGATTCACAGAAAATTATTATTGGACGGACACATTTCGGGGCTCTAACAAACTGTTTCCACTGCTTACCATTAATTTCTTTCTTCTAGCCATCTATCCCATAACTGTCCTCTCCCCCCTCCTCTCTCTTTCTATCACCCCCTGTTCTCCCTCCCTCTCTCTCTCTCCCACACTCCCTCCCTCTCCCCTCTCTCTCTCTCTCTCTCTCTCTCTCTCTCTCTCGCTCTCTCTCTCTTCTCTCTCTCTCTCTCTCTCTCTCTCTCTCTCTCTCTCTCTCTCTCTCTCTCTCTCTCTCTCTCTCTCTCTACCCCCCCCATCTCTCATGGGTCTTGGTACTATTTACTGACGGCAGCAACTGCTCCTCTTTAATTAAGGCCTCAACTCTGATCAGCTGCTAATGGACTTGGAACAGTAAGAAGCAAGAGACGGCCTCTGGAGACAAGAACTAGTCGCACCACTCTCTGAATCACTGGAGCTCTCTTCTCTTCTCTTCTCTGTTATTTTCTTTTCTTCTGTGTGATATTTTTCTGTGACCTTCATTTTCTGCTT
>NW_028171928.1:0-48669 GCF_963971535.1 Notolepis coatsorum
TGCATCTATTACTGATTACCAAACTGAGGTTAGGAAAATCTTTCAGTAACTGCATCTATTACTGATTACCAAACTGAGGTTAGGAAAATCTTTCAGTATGCGTTGCATTTATAGTCTGTCAGATACTATCCTATCCTACTTCGGGTGTTAAAATATTTACCCATTTCCCAGTATTTCATATAAATGTGTGACATGTATATATATGGGTTCTAGAACATTTTGTAAGCCTCAAAGATGTACTTTTACTTTCCTGGAACAGAATGTTGTTGTTAAACTGTCAGGCTTTAAAACTGTGTGGGGGCCCAGGCCTAGAACTGTGCCCTGAGAGGGAGGTTTGCCCTGAGAGGGAGGTTTGAAGGGTCAAAGTGGGTATCAAACAGGAAGGAAGACTGTCAGGTTTTACTGTTATACTGTTAAACTGTTATTACTGTTAAACAGTAATTGAAAAATGTTTTATTGCATTGCACTATTGCACTATTTTACTCTGTCTATTATATTTTACTCTTTTTATTGTCTATTTTAAAACTACCGTAGAATCGAACCATAAACAAGGTGGCCTATTGGGATGTTAGATCCTAATGTGAACAACTGTGATTTTATATGTCTGCACTTTATGTGCTCATTTTGTGCCTCTCTTTTTTATGCTGTGAAGCACTTGGAGCTGCAATTCTTGTATGAAAGGTGCTATACAAATAAAGTGTATTATTATTATTAGTGTGGTTGACCTGGCTTTAGGTCACTTGCCACACTATAGTAATCTATACTATTCTTTATTATTCTTCTTTATTATTCCGCCGATTTCGCCAACACTACTCCTCCCAGAGCGTTCGCGCCCCATACACGGAAAGGTATCAAAACGACCGGATTGCTCCAACTCGAGTTTCTATTACTTTTCGGAAAGTTTCACTGCACCGTTTGGCTACAAATCGACTTTAAACGGGAACATTTCGGTCCCATAGGGAATGCATTGCGATTTAGAGTGTAGAAGGTGAAATAATTTTTTTACCATCACCTTGGGTAAATTGCGACAGTGATCTCAATTTTGGACGTAGATATAAAAACAACACATCAAGACGATGACACGGCTGTCCCCTCGCCCACAAAAGAAAAATAAATGGAATTGGACATTTCCATCTCAACTGATGACCATTTGTTTGAAAGTTATCCTCCACATAGACACCTTTTCCCCCCCTTGTGTTCCGATCGCCACCGGGGCCACAATTGTCGACGGAATGACACAATATCGCACACAACCCTTCATTGGGATGCTCAGGTGCTCACATCCAAGGCAATACGCTTAATGTCTTATACTTTTCTTTTAAACATCGTGAGACTGCAGGCATGCGTCTGCCCTCATTGAAATACATTGAAAGTGAAAGTGCAAAGTCATTGGTGATTGCATCATATGGGGGTAGATTTCTATCAAAAATAAACAAACGCAAAAGTAGAATCCACAATCGTAAAAACTATCCACACACACACACCTCAGAATCCACAATCGTAAAAACGATCCACACAAACACACCTCTCTATTTGTGTTTCATAAATCATAAAAACACGCTTGATTTGTTTATATTTACGTACGGAATTTTAAAAACAGCTTGATCTGGTTAGATTTACGTACGGAATTCTAAGGACACACTTGATCAACTTGGAGTTACGTACGGAATTTTGAGACAAATATTTCGCTGTGCGATTTTGGCCACTGGTAGCGCTCATGAGCCAGAGACACCTCGGGCCGTGTTCGGTAGTGCCGAAGAAGAAGAAGCTTCACACACGAATCCCCGCCGGGGAAAACAGTGGAATATTTGTCTCAAAATTCTGTCCGTAACTCCAAGCAGATCAAATGTGTCCTTAGAATTCCGTCCGTAACTCCAAGCAGATCAAGCTGTTTTTAGAATTCCGTACGTAAATATAAACAAATCAAGCGTGTTTTTATGATTTATGAAACACAAATTGAGAGGTGTGTTTGTGTGGATCGTTTTTACGATTGTGGATTCTGAGGTGTGTGTGTGTGGATAGTTTTTACGATTGTGGATTCTACTTCTGCGTTTGTTTATTTTTGATGGACCTCTAAGAAGAAGAAGCGTCACACACGAATCCCCACGGGGAAAACAGCGAAATATTTGTCAGCATTATGTAGCAGTAATCCCCCTTTTTTACCATCGACAAACTAGCTCAATTGGTAAGGCTGCTTGGCTGTGGATCCTATGGTCCTAAGTTTGATTCCCTTAAGTTTATTTTATTTTTTTAACGTGCATTGCACTCTATAGCGTATTGTATATTGTATGGTACAGCATACACCTTACTGTAAATTGTACCATACAATATACAATATACAATACGCTATAGAGTGCAATGCACGTTAAAAAAAAAAAAAAAAAAACTTAAGGGAATCAAACTTAGGACCATAGGATCCACAGCCAAGCAGCCTTACCAATTGAGCTAGTTTGTCAATGGTAAAAAAGGGTGGATTACTGCTACATAATGCTGCCGCGACGGAGCTCCGCCGCGACAATATTATTAAACAGCGGCTCTGTCATTGAAGTGGGAAAAGTGAGCCGTATTGTATATTAGTACATTGAACAGTGATTAATATTATTAGAGATGACTGATGATATTATTATGAAAGGCGCCGCGAACTCCTTCCTAATGGAAGGCGGAAAGCGCCTGTGAACTACAGCAGCCTCGTACAACAGGCACGTGACCCGCGCGGCCACGCCCCGCGGCAGCCCCAAGGCGCGCGGGTCACGTGCCTGTCGGGGCCAATCAGGCCTACCCCGGAAGTAGGAACAGTTGCGGAACAGCTACAGGCGACCTGGCAATGACCTCTCATGGAGTTAACCCTTCATTGCCCCTCTGTGTAGCAGTACTGAGTTGATTGACAGCGCCCTCTGTCTTGCGGGTTGTGTCATTGTACTCAGTAGGGATGTCCTCTTTCATTGGTCTATGTTGACCCATTGTACTCAGTAGGGATATCCTCTTTTATTGGTTGATGTTGACCACTCCCACGATCCTTAGACCACACCCCCTTAGGCCACACCCCCGTTGTGTATCTCTTGAACCGTTTGTCGTAGAGACTTGCAGGTTGTGCCATTGTACGCAGTACAATAGTGTGTGTAACAGTGTGCTAGTGTAATAGTGTGTAATAGTGTGCTAGTGTAATAGTGTAATAGTGTGTAATAGTGTGCTAGTGTAATAGTGTGCTAGTGTAATAGTGTGTAATAGTGTGTAATAGTGTGTAATAGTGTGCTATTGTAATAGTGTGCTAGTGTAATAGTGTAATAGTGTAATAGTGTGCTAGTGTAATAATGTGTAATAGTGTAATAGTGTGTAATAGTGTAATAGTGTGTAATAGTGTAATAGTGTAATAGTGTGTAATAGTGTAATAGAGTGTAATAGTGTGTAATAGTGTGTAATAGTGTGCTAGTGTAATAGTGTGTAATAGTGTAATAGTGTAATAGTGTAATAGTGTGTAATAGTGTAATACTGTAATAGTGTAATAGAGTGTAATAGTGTAATAGTGTAATAGTGTGTAATAGTGTAATAGTGTAATAGTGTGTAATAGTGTAATAGTGTAATAATGTGTAATAGTGTAATAGTGTGTAATAGTGTAATAGTGTGTAATAGTGTAATAGTGTAATAGTGTGTAATAGTGTAATAGTGTAATAGTGTGCTAGTGTAATAGTGTGCTAGTGTAATAGTGTGCTAGTGTAATAGTGTGCTAGTGTAATAGTGTAATAGTTTAATAGTGTAATGGTGTAATAGTTTGTCGTAGAGACTTGCGGGTTGTGCCATTGCACTCAGTAGGGATATCCTCTTTCATTGGTCTATGTTGACCACTCCACCGATCCTTAGGCCACGCCCCCTCTTTGTATCTTTTGAACCGTTTGTCATAGAGACTCGCGAGAGACCCTCTCCCGTTGGCCGGCGGTGCACAGGCGTCACCCACACTTTCACAATTTCCCCCGGGCGGAATTGTCTAGTTATTATTATTATTTGACCACATCACTAATCTGTCTTAACAACTATGATTGACCATGGTTGTGTGATAATATAAATATAGGCTACATATTTTATTCATATTCGGAGGTTACATCTGACAGTTTCAGCATGAGGTGAATTTGATGAGTAGAGTCTGTCAGATACTATCCTACTTCCTACGAGTGTTAAAATATTTAACCATTTCCCAGTATTTGATTTGAAAAAAGATAATAATAATAAAAGCTCTAAGTCTCTGTCTACCTGACATAGAGCCTAGGCTTTATAACACAATAGAACTTTTCCAAGGAAGAACCACAGCTTTCATCCAAAGCGCTTTACGATTTATGCCTCACATTCACTTACACTCACACATTCACACACCGATGGGCGGAGGCGACCATGCAAGGTGCCAACCTGCTCATTGAGAGCAGTTAGGGGTTTAAGTGTCTTGCTCAAGGACACTTCGACAGACTCGCTACTGGGAGGAGCGGGATTCGAACCGGGAACCTACTGATAACCATGACGACTTCTACTACCTCATGAGCCACTGTCGCTGTAGTTACAAGTCTGGTCCATCCAGCCAACATCAGATTATAGCTTATGGCCAGAAGTCTAATTGTTGTTGAAAAAGGTTGACAAACAAGTCACAGAGCAGTACACATCGACAAGTCACATAGCAGTACACATCGACAAGTCACATATAGCAGTACACATCGACAAATCACATAGCAGTACACATCGACAAGTCACATAGCAGTACACATCGACAAATCACATAGCAGTACACATCGACAAGTCACATAGCAGTACACATCGACAAGTCACATAGCAGTACACATCGACAAATCACATAGCAGTACACATAGACAAATCACATAGCAGTACACATCGACAAGTCACATAGCAGTACACATCGACAAGTCACAGAGCAGTACACATCGACAAGTCACATAGCAGTACACATCGACAAGTCACATAGCAGTACACATCAACAAGTCACAGAGCAGTACACATCGACAAGTCACATAGCAGTACACATCGACAAGTCACATAGCATTACACATCGACAAGTCACATAGCAGTACACATCGACAAGTCACATAGCAGTACACATCGACAAGTCACATAGCAGTACACATCGACAAGTCACATAGCAGTACACATCGACAAGTCACAGAGCAGTACACATCGACAAGTCACATAGCAGTACACATCGACAAGTCACGTAGCAGTACACATCGACAAGTCACATAGCAGTACACATCGACAAGTCACAGAGCAGTACACATCGACAAGTCACATAGCATTACACATCGACAAGTCACATAGCAGTACACATCGACAAGTCACATAGCAGTACACATCGACAAGTCACATAGCAGTACACATCGACAAGTCACAGAGCAGTACACATCGACAAGTCACATAGCAGTACACATCGACAAGTCACGTAGCAGTACACATCGACAAGTCACATAGCAGTACACATCGACAAGTCACAGAGCAGTACACATCGACAAGTCACATAGCATTACACATCGACAAGTCACATAGCAGTACACATCGACAAGTCACATAGCAGTACACATCGACAAGTCACATAGCAGTACACATCGACAAGTCACATAGCAGTACACATCGACAAGTCACATAGCAGTACACATCGACAAGTCACATAGCAGTACACATCGACAAGTCACATAGCAGTACACATCGACAAGTCACATAGCAGTACACATCGGACGAGCAATATGTCAATACGCCACAACCCTTTTGGGGCAAAACAACTCTGGGAATAAACAGGGATTAGATGGTGTTTGTTCGTAAACTACAACTTTAGGACAAAACACACAGATATAAATGACACTGAAGACCATCGTTGCCAGGTAATAATCATTACCTTTTAGTTTTAAAGGAACACGCCAACATTTGGGGAAATTAGCTTACCGTCTTCTCCAGAGAGAGACAAAAAGATAGATTGTCTTTCCGTTGGTTGTTTTTATTTTCTTGTTTATTCTATACTTTAGCACTTTTCTTTGTTCTTAGCTATGTGAAGCACTTTGGTTGACAAGTGTCATGTCTAAATGTGCTATATAAATACATTTGATTAATTGATACCAGTTACCTCTCTGTGCGTTCAGTAGAAAGCTATCTGGCTGCATGTTAGCCTAGCTTAGCACAATGAATGGAAGCGGACAGTGCCGGTTAGCCTTCGGGAGAGGTGTTAGTTGGACAATGCCTAGGCTAACCGGCCATGTCAGCTTCCATTCATTGTGCTAAGCTAGGCTAACATGCAGCCAGATAGCTTTCTACTGAACGCACAGAGAGGAAACTGGTATCTATCTTCCCATACAAGCAGTGCTACACAGAGCAGATCACCCAGGCCCATAAGAGCAGTGGTACACGGAGCAGATCACCCAGGACCATAAGAGCAGTGCTACACAGAGCAGATCACCCAGGCCCATAAGAGCAGTGGTACACGGAGCAGATCACCCAGGACCATAAGAGCAGTGCTACACAGAGCAGATCACCCAGGCGTACATTTTAAACCAATGGTTTGTCAGATTCAAATGCCTTTATTGTCTATATTGATTGTAACGTATATTATAAACAATAGAACATACACACCCTCATCTGCACCTTTGTTTACACTGTTTATTTTTCCTCATAATGTTTATATTCAGATTTAATTGTAATGTCTTATTCATGTATTTCTTCTATTACCATACAGTACCTGCCGCCCCCCCAGGGAATCAATAAAGGAATATCTTATCTTATCTTATTGAGCCTTTTTAAGACTGACTCACAGTCAGCTGTGAGCTGTCAGTTCTATCAAGGAAGCATACTAGGACCGTTACTGTTCCTAATTTATGCAAATTACATGTCGTCAGCTTGTGACTGCAACTTATTCTTGTTTGCGGACAACTCAGCCCTGCTGGTCTTTGACAAGAACAAGTTACAGGTTGAAAAAACCCTCAGCTCGGAACTCGGCAGAATATGACCTGGCTTGCTGATAACAAACTATCATTACACCTGGGTAAAACAGAGTCCATTCTCTTCGGATCAAATAACAAACTCAGCAAGACCGACGGCTTCTCAGTTACAGTGGGTGACAATATTGTCACAAGGAAAGATGAAATTACATACCTAGGGTCCATCCTAGAGGCAAATCTTTCCTGTGACAAAATGGCATCCAAGGTAATAAAAAAATTCAACCAACAAACTCGATTCTTGTACCGGATCTCCTCTCTGGTAAACAAGAATACCCTGAAGACTCTGGCAGGAGCACTCATTTAAGGGTACTACGACTATGCTTGCACCTCATGGTACCAAAGCACCTCAAAGGCACTAAAAACAAGATTACAAACATCACAAAACAAACTGGTGACCTTACTGCTTGACCTTACTCCTAAAACCCACCTCACCCCTGCCCACTTTGACAACCTAGGATGGCTTAGAGTAGACGACAGAGTATAGCAACTTGCAATGGGCCTGGTCTACAAGATACACTACACCACTCAGGTGTACATGTCAAAATACTTCCCAAAGGTCAGTGAATACCACGCCCACAACAGCAGAGGGAATTCCACAAATCATGTGCAACCCAGATTCGGCACAAACAAGGGACTAAACACGTTTCGCAATTATGCCACAACAATGTGGAACGCCCTACCCACAGCCGTAAATAAATGTGAATCCCTACCCACCTTCAAAACCGCTCTCAAAGAGCACCTACGGGAAGCTGCAATTCTAAACTGGCCACTGTAAATGTCCAAACTCCCCCCCACCCACCCACCCACTCCCTCCTAATGTACAGTCTCCTCCCCACCGTATGTATACATTTTCTCCCATCCACCCACCCCCTCCTAATGTACAGTATCCTCCCCATCATATGTATATATTTTCTGTTAGGATCTCTGGGTAACAATACTGTATATTTGCATATCGTATATGTCACAAATGTAATAGTACTATATACCTGTATGTCATGTATGTCCCTATGTCATAAATATCATGATGTCATATATGTTGTGTATGTCATAAATGTCACTATGAATTGAAAATGGGGGACCCTGATGTAAACAAGACAAACGTCTGCATCCCCTTAACAATTGTGTGTATTGAACCATACTGTATTGTACCCATTCTGCAATCTGTTAACGTTTTCATTCATTCATTCATTCATTCATTCATTCATTCATTCATTCATTCATTCATTCATTCATTCATTCATTCATTCATTCATTCATTCATTCATTCAGTTAGAGAGAGTGAGTCAAATTCAAGTTTCTTTATTAGTTGTCATACAGAAATACAGGATACTTTTGTATGAAATGCTTCTTTCTGTTTTGCTCCCGAGAGTGTGCTAGGTAAAAATAGATAATTATAAAAAGTATAATAAGTATAAAATAGAAAGTCAAGTACTTAAACAAGTGTAAACAAGACAAACATTTTCAATATACATATGTACAATATACAATGCAGAGTAGTTACATTACAATATAAATGGGATGAGGTAGCTTGTGGTGCCACCTTGTGGTGGTAAGGTAAGGTGCAAGGCTTGGCTATGTGCAATGAGGTATGAGTTAGTGGACTGCAACCTTGCCCAAGCCCGACCGGGCCCGACCCAGCCCGGCGGGTTCGGGCTGGGTAGGGCTTTTTTTTTAATAAATAATTCGGGCTCGGCCGGGCCCGGGCAGCCCCTCCTTTTTTTTTTTTTTTTTTTTCAGTTTCGATTTTGCGCGGTGACGATTTAATAATAAACTCGAGAGTAGAACATGTGCTCTTGTGCTGGCTGCTGAAGGACGGTAGCCATGGAAGAATTGAAGCAGAAACTAGCTAAGGGGGAGCTTCTAAAAGTTGCTAATGTGACTGGGAAGTCTAGTTTGTGGAAGCACTTCGACCTGATTGTAAGTAGTACAACTAAGGAGCCTATTGGAAGTGTGCAGTGTAGAGAGTGCAGCGCAATTTTAAAATACGACAGCAAAAAGACTGGCACGTCCTCCCTCTTGCGACACGTTGAACGCGGTGGCTGCGGTCGTTTGAATGCTAGTCAGTCACAACAGTTGCCACTGTCTTCCTTCCAGCACCAGTGCCAACAAAAGTTAAATCTGCAGTATTGGATAAATGTGTTCAGTTCTGTTGTCGGGATATCAGGCCCTTTCAATCAGTTGCCGGAGAGGGCTTTGTGTCTCTGGTGCAAGAGCTCATAAATGTTGGAGCTACATATGGCCGTCTCCCAGCTAAAGACGTGCTGCCGCATCCTACCACTATATCGAGAAAATTTCTTGATATTGCAGCCACAAAAAAAGACGAGCGCGTCAAGGAAATATCAGACATAATGTCCAATGTAAATGTGGGGATGACCACCGACATGTGGACCGATGATTACAGCAAGGTCAGTAGTATACATGTCACACACACAACACAATTCACAGCAATAATAGTAATAAACAAATTGCTTGCCAGACTCGCACGCTCTGTGTTCAGCATCCCCGCAAGTAGCAGCAGCAGCGAGAGAAATTTCAGTGTCGCGGGGAGAGTAGTGGATAAAAGGAGAACCACGCTGAAGCCATCTACGGTGGACTCTATTCTTCTCCTCCACGACGCATTTAAATTCTAAAGGAATTAAATGAATAATGTAAATAGTTCAAGAGAGAGAGGCAAGGTTGGCCAAATAGGCATTATGCCCTGAAAGGTCGATTATAATTTATTATTAGCCTATACGTTAAAGTTCATTGTTATTCGATTTTGGACATCTGGAGTGGACTTTGTTCAAAGCGGTAGGCCAATGCCATAAGCCAAATATTGTATTATTATTTTCTGATTTATAAGTTATTATTTTCTGATTTATTAGTATTTGCTGGTGTGTGGTCACGCTTCCCTGTTCTGTTGTGCTTTCATATATAAATATTGCTCTGCTCGAAATCTGATTTCTGATTTCTGTTTGTTTGTAGTGACTGAGTAGGCTATTGTGTCGTGTGTGTGACTGTGTGTGTCAAAGAAGATTCCATATAGCCTTCAAATTACGAGTTTTACGAGGCTGGCTCGCGCTGGGAAATAGAATTTGCGAAAAAAGGCTATATAATGGTTGTTAATTTTCAGCATGATATGTGTTATTTAGTTAGACCTATTGGACATTTTCGTTTTTGTTTATTTATTAAGTTAATATATAAACAGTGTTTAGAATATTTAAAACAAAAAAATAAAATAAAATTTGGCTATAATATGTTATAATATATATATTAATGTTTCTTTCGTTTTCACTATCTGTTATTTAGGTAGACCTATTGAACATTTTCGTTTTTGTTTATTTATTAAGTTCATATAAAACCGTGTTTCGAATATTTAAAACAAATACAAAAAAAATAAAAATAAAAATTAATAATAATTAAAAAAAAATCTGGTTTTCAGGCGGGCTAGGGCCTAAAATATTATTTATAGTCGGGCTTATTTTCGGGCAGGGCCTGAAGTTCAAGGGCTCGGGTAGGGCTCAGGCTTTATTTCAAGGCCCTTGCAGACCACTAGTATGAGTTGCCAATAAATATAAAGTGTGTTAGTGTCTAAAGTGTGTAAAGTGGGTGCTACAGTGAGTTGTCCATTTCAAGTGGGTGTGTGCGTGTGGGTGTGTGTGCTGTGAGTGTGTTTGATGGTTTGTTACATAGTGTTAATTGTCATTGAGCATCCTGATGGCTTGGGGATAGAAGCTCTTTCTGAGTCTCTCTGTGCTTGCCAGGCGCCTAAGGAAGTAGAGGCGTTGTCGTGCTTTCTTGACTACACTCTCAATGTGTGTGGTCCATGTCAAGTCCTCGGATATGTGGACTCCAAGGTACTTAAAACTGTTCTCTCTCTCGACCGGTGCCCCGTCGATGCTGAGGGGGCTGTAGTCCCTGACCCGACCTCCTAAAGTCCACAATCATCTCTTTTGTTTTGCTGACGTTCAGGGAGAAGCTGTTCTCCTGACACCATCCCGCCAGAACCTCTACCTCTTCCAGGTAGGCCCTCTCATTGTTTCCAGAGATCAGGCCCACCACTACTGTGTCGTCAGCTAATTTGATGATTGTGTTGTTGTTCCGCTGTGCCACACAGTCATGTGTGTACAGCGAGTAGAGGAGGGGACTCAGAACACAGCCCTGGGGGGCCCCTATGTTGAGGGTGATGGATGAGGAGGTGCAGTTGCCTGCTCTCACCACCTGAGGTCTGCCCGTCAGGAAGTCCAATTCACATTGGCAGAGGTCATAGTTCAAGCCCAGGTCCCTGAGCTTGGCTATGAGTTTGGACGGGACTATGGTATTGAATGCTGAGCTGTAGTCGATGAATAGCATACTCACATAGTTCCCCTGCCTTTTGTCCAGGTGTGATGCTGCTGTGTGCAGCACATGGGCTATGGCGTTCGCCGTGGACTTGTTGGGGCCATATGCAAATTGCAGGGGGTCCAGGTTGATGGGGAGGGAGGAACAGATGTAGCCCTTCACTAGCTTCTCAAAGCACTTCATGGCTATGGAGGTGAGAGCTACTGTACAGAGCGGTAGTCGTTGAGGCAAGCGGGCTTGGATTTTTTTGGGTACAGGGATAATGGTGGACTTCTTCAGACAGGTGGGGATGACAGTCTGTTCTAAGGACATGTTAAATATGTCAGTGAATACCAGGGCCAGTTGGTCGGCACAGACTTTTACTACGCGGCCGGGGATACCGTCCGGTCCTGCTGCCTTCCTGATATTCACTTTCCTAAAGGTCCTCCTCACCTCATGTTCTGTTATCCTGAACACTGAGTCTCCATCAGCAGTGTCCCCCCCCTCCATTGCAGTGGTTTGTGGGCTGGTGTTGTTATTCCCAGCCTCAAACCTCGCATAGAAGGTATTGAGATCATTTGCCAATGAGATTTCACTGTTCAGCTTGAGGGAGGTGCCTTTGTAATCTATAATCGTTCTGAGGTCCCGCCACATACCTCTAGAGTCAGCAAGTTCAACCTTATCTCTGTAGCGTCGTTTTGCCTCAATTACTGTCCTCCTTACGTTGTATCACGCCGCCTTGTCTTCATTCATGTTTCCTGTCACAAGCCCGGCGTTGTATGCTGAGGTGTGCACTTTCAGAGCCTCACAGACGGATTTGTCTACCCAGGGTTTTTGGTTTGGGTAAACTCTAATTGTGGTAGAGGGGATTGTTTCTTCTACTAAAGTACAAACAAAGTCCAGCACTGTTTCAGTGTCGTCATTAATATTGTCTTTGTTATCACGGAACACGTCCCAGTCTGTGCATTCAAGTGCCTCCTCTGATTCCACAGTCCAACGATTAACCTCTCGCGTTACTACAGGACTTTGTTTATACTGGGGTAAAAGAAAGATGGCGTCATAATCTGATTTGCCAAGGCGTTAGAAGCTTGAGACTTGTACCCGTTCTTAGTAGCAATGGTCTAAAATATTCCCGCCTCTGGTCGGACAAGTCACATGCTGATAGAAATTCTGCAACACTTTTCTCTGATTAGCGCTATTAAAATCACCCGCAACCACAATAGCAGTGTCAAAGTTAGCTGCTTGGAGTTTGTTTACCTCGCCGTGAAGCTTGGAGAGCGATTCGCCCGTGTTTGCGTGGGGGGGAATATACACTCAGATCAAAATGACCGATGTTTATTATCTCTGGAGAAAGAATGGTCGGCACTTGATGGTTATATACTGCAGGTTTTGGGAGCAGTGGTTTGAAAGCTCCTTCACGTTGCCTGGATCACACCAATTGTTATTCAACATGAAGGCTATCCCACCTCCCCGAGTCATGTGTTTATAAATGATTGCCATTCCATTATTCATTTAGCCTGCATTCTGGACTTATTACGCATGTTGAATAATGTAAGCAGCTTAATAATTTACCGGGAGATAAAATTGGCACCGGTTTTAACTGTGCACACAATTAAGAAGAGGGAGAGAGAGAGAGACACACACACAGAAGACAGGAGAAGAAGAAGAGAGAGAGAATAGAGAGAGAGAGAGAGAGAGAGAGAGAGAGAGAGAGAGAGAGAGAGAGAGAGAGAGAGAGAGAGAGAGAGAGAGAGAGAGAGAGAGAGAGAGAGAGAGAGAGAGAGAGAGAGAGAGAGAGAGAGAGACAGAGGGAGAATTCAAATTCTAAAACATGATGAATGACATGAAGAATCAATCTGTCCTAGTTTGAGTAGCATATGGAGTGAATGAACACACACACACACACACGGCACACACACACACACACACACACACACACACACACACACACACACACACACACACACACACACACACACACACACACACACACACACACACACACACACACACACACACACACACACACACACACACACACACACACACACACACACACACACACACACACACACACACACACACACACACACACACACACACGCATGCATGGCTGGACACAATCTACAATCTACATTTCTTTTGATAATAGTGTGAGACTGTGATTTCTTCAGACAAGTGTTCCTGATGCTGAGGGCAATGATCACTGATTCCTAACTCGAAAAAAACCCACAGGCAAAAATGCTATCACACTATTATGAAATATAATCCTCATGTAATAACAAACTATTATCTCACCAGCAACACGAAAGTTGAACCTGAACGGTTTCATCTCATCCGTCAGATATATTAAAGTGGAGCTATTCCAGCTTGGGAGTGAACACTTTGGCTGCCTAAGGTTAAATTCATGATATACCATAGATTGCCAGCGCTATTTGTCTATGGAGAAAGTCCCCTTCTTTGCAGGGCTATAACTTTTTAAATTCTATTGCTACATTGCCATTATTAGGGCCCATTCAAAGTCCTATATGTATTGTTCATTGTGTAGCAACGTTAAACTTTTTCATTCACATATTCATAGTAAAGTATGGTCTAATGTATAAGTATGTTTTCATCTCTTTCTGCAGCTTTCTCCAGAACGTGATATATAGCCCCAAATGCATTATATTGATGATGAAATACAGTTTGATGGCAATCAGCGCGATATAAAAAATTCCAACTAGACGTACTTCTAGAAGTTACTACACGTCATCTGATGTTGACCGGATGGGCGAGGGGGCGTTTATAATTCCGTGGGCAGCATTATACCAATCATCTAATGTGGGTCAAATGTTGATAATAGCAGTTAGTATCGAAGACGGTAACGTTACACGCTCAAACTCACCCCAGTCTCCGCGCGCCGTTGGGCGATCATCGTAGAGTAGAAATTCTATCATTATGGGATGGCGATTTACCCGGTCCATCTCCAGCTTGTATAATGGTATATACGTCCAAATCATGTTGTTTATCGAGTTATTGGCAATCGATCGCTATGTAGCGTGACGAGCCAGAGTCCCGGGACATGTACCGAGTGGCCGGAAGCAATACGGACGTCTAGCACAACCTCTATGGCACATCCTGTTTAAGCGATTGCGCCGATCGGCCACCAGATGGCGCTCCTGAACCGCCAGAGAGCTCAGTGGGTCCTGCTGGTGGATCTCAGGCCAGCGGAGGGGACATATGAATCCGATCGCAGATTTTTGAAATATTGATATAAGGACGACGTAAAGTGTCCTCCGGCAACTTGAGCATGGCCGGGAATGACGTCTAAAGACGGTTCCCGGCACCCAAAGTGTTAAGAGGATCATCAAACAACATGAACAACGTCAAACTTAAAAATATACTTTTTGTATTGTGCACACAGGCTCCAACGTGTACTTTGCGTCATCCATGCTGTACTTGTAAACAACTTGTCATAACAAGCCAGATTAATCCAGAATATAGAACCATGCTGTGTTTATCTAGTGTTGTGATTCATGCAGGCTACAGCGCTCCTTATAAACATCCTGTTTGTGATCCATGGCATAAAGCCAGCAGCGAGTGCCATGATAGCATGGGAGCATCTTCAGAGAAAATGCTTTGAGCTTACAATAGTTTCTCAGTTTGTTCAGTGCTTGCAGGACAGCAGATGAGAGAGCACACTGGATCAGCATTTCTTTAAGCTACAGTAAGCCTTGGAAAATATATACCTGTAAGAACATTCCTTTGTTTTTCTTGTACGTGTGTTAGTTATGTAGTTTATGTAAATGCTTATCTAATCATTTAAACTAGCTAATTGATAAAAGGCAGAAGCTAAATAGCACCAAGCTAATCAACCACACAGTGGTTTTGTAGCTGCATGGAATTTGTGCAGTCTATGTTTTTGCTGGTAGCAATTTGCACTTTTAAAATGCATGTTATTATTCTGTTATATTTTATATATATACATTATACATATATATGTATATATACATACATATACATTGTTAAAAAAAAAAAAAAAATATATATATATATATATATATATATATATATATATATATATATATATATATATATATATATATATATATATATATATATATATATATATATATATATATATATATGTATATATATATATATATATATACATGTATATATATATATATATTTTGTTTTTAAACAATGTAATTGTAACATCTCCATTTTCTGTATTTTACAGCTTTATCCATGTGTCAATAAACAGCCTAAACATTACAGCGGCTTTCTGTTGACTGGAAAGACTGTTCGCTATCTGCTAAACTAGCCAGCCAGTTACACCTAGGGAGGGCAGAATAGTAGCATACCGCTGCTGTCGGGACAAAACCTCATAACTCCAAAAACCCAACTTTTCAGCAGATGAAAAAAACTAACACAGATTTGAGGGTGAATAGAGTTAAGAGGTTTAGACAGATGATCGGTTTAATGCTTTCCCATTGTTTAAACTTTGTAAAACCCACACACACATATGGAGGATGATCTACGGAGTTGATTTATATAATAAAAAAAAAATTCAAAAAATGGAGTTATGAGGTTTTGTCCCGACAGCAGCGCAGTAGTTCAAGTGTGTTACGATCACAGCCAGAGCCTCTCTCTCTCCCCCTGCTTCCTCGCCCTTATATGGGCAGCTTCCTGTCGCTGTTTCCACACGCTGTCAGCCAAGTCCTATCTGCACACCTGAGACTCGTCAGGTCATCACCAGCTCTGATATGAGCCCTGCGGTTCCTGTTACTACACCTACCTAGGTATGAGGACGTAACCTACCTTGCTGCTCTGTCTGTTTCTCTGCTTTGCTCTAACCCCTGTCTCCCTGTGCCCAGGACCAGACACCGCCCGCCAGGACGTTCCTGTGGAGCACGAGGAGTGCTCCTGCTCGCACCTGTTGAACATTCCTGTATTTCTACAGTATAACCCTGTCTGCATGGTACCTATTGGAACATTAAACAACCTAAACCGCTCCATTCTCCCCTCCCTGTGTTCTGATCTTGGGCTCCAGTTAAACGCTACCCTAACAAAGTCAAGTTCAAGTTTGCTTTTATTTGTCACGTATAAGGTACATGTACATTACAGTGAAATGCTTGGTTCTGTATGAGCCCCTGAGAATGTGCTTCATACAGTAAAAAGAAGTAAGTAAAAGAGGAATAACACTATCGTCGCTGCCGGAAAAAAACCTTGTAACTCCAAAAACCCAACTTTTCAGGAGACAAACACAGATTTGAGGGAGAATAGAGTTACGAGGTTTAGACAGATTGGTTTAATGCTTTCCCATAGTTAAAACTTTGTAAAACCACACACACATATGGAGGATGATCTACTGAGTTGGTTTATAAAAAAAAAAAAAATGTTACAAGGTTTTATTCAATATTGTGAGGTACATATTATATTTGTGAGGTCCTGGCGGGATGGTGCCAGGAAAACAGCCTCTCCCTGAACGTCAGCAAAACAAAGGAGATGATTGTGGACTTCAGGAGGTCGGGGGTCAAGGACTACAGCCCCCTCAGCATCGACGGGGCACCGGTTGAGAGAGTCAACAGCTTCAAGTACCTCGGAGCCCACATATCCGAGGACTTGAAATGGACCATACACATTAACAGTGTGGTGAAGAAGGCACGACAACGCCTCTACTTCCTCAGGCGCCTAAGGAAGTTCCAAGTCAGCCAGAAGATCCTTAAGAACTTCTACTCATGTACAATAGAGAGCATCTTGACCGGCAACATCACCTCCTGGTTTGGGAATAGCACTGCAAAAGACCAAAGCAGACTACAAAGAGTGACACGTTCAGCCGAACGCACAATTGGAGGGGGGCTCCCCACCCTCCAGAACATTTACTACAAGCGTTGCAAGGGGAAGGCTAAGAGAATTATTAAGGACTCGAGCCACCCGAACAACTGCCTCTTTGAACTGCTGCCGTCAGGCAAGCGATACAGGAGTCTCAAGGCGAGCACAGAAAGACTCAGAAGTAGCTTCTATCCCCAGGCCATCAGGCTGCTAAACGAACAATGAATGAACACTACACAACAACAACCACCAAACACACATAGCACACACATCCACACGCACACACTCACTTTAAACAAACACACTGTAGCACCCACTACACACACTTTATAGCACACACCCACTTTAAACAAACACACTGTAGCACCCACTCCCCACACTTTATATTTATGGATGAAGGATTGCACTACAACTCGTACACCTTACTGTAAATTGTACCTAAAATTGTACCTCATCCCATTTCTGCTTTGCACTAGATAGTACTGTACATTAGTACACTGCATAGTTGTGTATTGTATATTATATGGTAACTCAGAACATTGTACATATGTCTATACCGAACAACTGTGACCTCATTTTCTTCTTCTAAATTCATGCTATATTATGTTATTATGTTATTTGATACTATCTTGTCTAGCACAGTCTCTGGAGCGTAACAGTAAGAAGCATTTTGTATGAAAGTATTCTGTACTTCTGTATGACAACTATTAAAGAACTTGAACTTGAACTTGAACAAAAACTAAAAATTTTAAAGGCAAGGTGCAAATGAGGTATGGATGTAGTGCAAATCTCTTTAATAAATAGATAAATATGGGGACAGAAAGGAGGGGCGGAGCTGAGCGATCATGGAGTAGACGTGTTTCACATGAGCTCCCTTCTACCGTGCTGAATATACGTTTCTCCCCACTAGTCTTTATTTTATTTTTATTTGTTTTTTATCTGTTTGCTAGGTCGTCGTGTTTAGTATACATTCACCAACTTTTTTCGACTTTCTACGATGGCGGGGGTGGAAACCAGAGCCATGAAAGAATTAGGCGCGACACCGACACCGCCGAGCATGGCCGCACCGTCTCCCGCTGTCGGGGAGTTAAGCGAAGCTGTACTCTTGGTCATGACCAAGCTACACGCAGAATCTGAGACACGCATCGCTGAAGCACAGAAGAAAGTACACGCAGACTCTGAGGCACGCATCGCTGAAGCACAGAAGAAAGTGTTGGCGGATTTCTGTATCAGCCTCCGTCGTGAGATATCAGAAGAAATACGGCTGGCGGTAGTCCCGCTGACAGACAAGATGGAGACGATTCACGCTGCCTCATCGGCTAATGCTAACGAACTAGCCATGCTAACGACGGAGGTATCATCACAGTGTGAGAAGATGGCGGGTCTTGAATCCGCCCTGCTGGCTAGGCAGGCTGAAGTCAACAAACTACAGTCGGCGATGGAGGAGATGCAGTCCCGGGATAGACGCCACAACGTCAGGATTGTTGGAGTACCGGAGACCAGCGGTGAAGGCCGTCTCTCTGAGACCATGCCCGAACTGCTGCAGAAGATACTAGGGACGGACGTCCTCCCCTCGCCTCCTATCTGTGAGTCGGCCTACAGAGCGGGCAGGTTTTCTCCCGGCGTGAACAAAGAACCGAGGCCCATCATAGTCAAGCTGAACAGACTCCAACAGAGAGAAATCATCATGCGGTCGGCTCGTACCAGAAGGGGTACTCTGAGGCTTGGCGATCACAAAGTGGCCATTTTCGAGGACTTTACACCGGAGGTTCAAGCTCAGAGAGCCGAGTACAAGGTGGTCCTGACTAAGCTATGGAAACTAGGCCTGAGGCCCACGTTATTCGCTCCCGCGAAATTATCTGTGTTGGAGAAGGTCGGTGGTCAGCGGTTGTTTTGGTCGTTGGCTAAAGCGAAGGAATATCTCGCGGAGACACCCGAGTCTGTTGCTTGATATCTATGGAGGGTGAGTGACTTGGCGGTTTGGGCCTATATACATTGATTAGGTCGACTATTCACAAACACTTGCTGTCATGCCCAGACATGCTAACTGTCCTCTGCCCATCCAACTAGCGGGGCTTCCCAATGACTTCTGTTACTTGCTAAAGCTGACCTCATGGTCGTACTTGTGTATCGCCTCTTTGGAAGCTAACGAGCTAGCTGAACAATGTACATAGTAGGCTAACGTGCTATCCGGATTCGTCACTAGCTTACGCGCTAGCCTCGGGCTAGCCAGCGGGCTTCGACTATGGTCTGCGCTGAGACATTCGTTAATGGTTACGTATTTTGGTTGCTGTTGCTGCTCAAAGGGACATTGGTTTGCACAGTTCAAGAGTGACCGAGTCCCTAACTAACTTCTGGTATGCTTTTTATTTTTATATCCAGGTTGTTTTGAGCTTTGGTGATCCAAAGTAGATGCCAAGGTCGGTTGAATATGCATATACAATATTTGATAACAGGTTGGGTCGGGTATGGCTTGCACTTCATGGCTATATGGTTATATGGCTTGCACTCTAGCCATTACCCTCTCTTCCTTTCTTTTTTCTTTCCTATTGTCGCTGTTTTTATGTCATCTATATGCGCGATTTAAATGTGATCCGGTTCTACCTTGGACTAACTGCTGACTCGCCTTAATTTTGTTTTGAATTTTCCGTGAGGCACTTATGCTATAACGTTGATACATTAATATGCAGACTCCAAGGTAGATGGTTACAGGTTGATGCTGAGTAATTATATAATAATTATTGTCGCTGTTTCAATGGCATTTGAATGAGCAATTTAACTGTGATCCGATCCTACCTTGGACTAACTGCTAATCTGCCTTAAATGTGTTTTGAATTTTCCGTGATCCACTTATGCTATAACGTTGCGACATTAATATGCAGACTCCAAGGTAGTTGGTTACAGGGTTGATGCTGAGTAATTGTATAATAATTAGTGTCGCTGTTTTAAGGGCATTTGAATGAGCAATTTAACTGTGATTCGATCCTACCTTGGACTAACTGCTCCGACCGATATCTTTATTGAAACAATGTATGATGACAGGTGGTGTCAGGTGTTGCCTATTACCATCCCCGGATTGATTAATGAATGATTGTGTTTAATTCTATTCTTACATAGGTTAGGTCATTTCAGCCGTTGTGCCTGATCAGAGGGACGGCTAAAGGGGTGCACTTTGACCATAACCCTTTTTTTTCCCTTCCTCCTTTTTTTTTGTCATTGTTTAATTGACACTGTTCACACAATTTTGCACAATTAACCTGTGACCCGAACCTGCCTTAGACTATCGGCTGGGATGCTTTAATTTAATTTTGTATTGAATTTTCCTATACCTTTTTGGGCTATAACAATGTGATGTTGAAGCGCAGATTCGGAAATAGAGGGCTGCAGGTTGATGCGGAGTTATTATTTAATAATGGCTATTTTTACCATTATGGTTGTCTCATGTTGGGGCCAGGGCTCAGGTGGTTTTCGACCGATATCTTTATTGAATTTTATTTTATTATTATTTGTGTTTATTGGACTAGTGGGGGTTTACTTAGGGGTTTATCTAGAGGGGGGTGGGAGTGGGAAGCGTCTTATTGATCCATGTCTCTAGTGGGAAGTGATAGGAAGATGACCATCCTCAGTGGATGGGGCATAGGGTGGGGATTGGAGAGTGGGTATAGAGGAACTTATAGTAGGACGGGTGGGTTAGGGTTTAGAGTAGAAGGAGGGGGGGCTGTAGCTGGGGTGGTATTTTTATGTGTTCTATGTACTGTTGTCTTATATATGTGTAAGTGTTCCTCCTCTGAACTCCTGGGATTGACCGTCCGGGCCCGCCGGGATCGGCACCTCTGTACTCAGCCTGGCTGCACGGGTATGTTCTCTACGCACTTATACAAGCTCGACCATGGCTAAATTGAATATTTTAATTTGGAACGCAGGAGGGCTTAACGCCCCACACAAGCGTGCCAGTGTCCTTTGGCTATTGAAGAGGAGAAATATTGACCTTGCTCTCCTTAGTGAGACGCATTTAATGGTAGGTGACGTGTCAAGACTGGCAAATCGGCAATATCACGTTATCTCCTCATCCTCAGCCGATGATAAGACGAAAGGAGTAGTCATAGTTACAAGACGTAACCTTGATATCAAAATCTTGGATGTATGGTCGGACACGGAGGGAAGGATTACTATAGCAAAAGTTGAATTCTTGCATAGGAAGATGGCTATAATAGCATTGTATGCTCCTAACACATTTGATTCAGCGTTCTATAATACAATCACGAAGAATATGTTGGAACTTAATGGATACGCTCTCATTGTGGGTGGCGATTTTAATGCGTGCTGGGATGCGGAGATGGATAGGTCCGGGCCCTCTGAAACGAGCGACCAGAAACGGGCCTCTGAGGCCCTCAGGATGTGGGCCAAAGACACGGGGCTCACAGACCTCTGGCGCTTATGCAACCCCACCCTCAGAGATTACTCTCACCTGTCAGCCAGACACAAAAGCTTCTCTAGAATTGACTATGCATTCGCGTCCCCTAATATGTTTGATAGTTTCGATGTCTCATTGGTTCCCTTGGCTCTCTCAGACCACAAGGGGATTTTCCTTACGGCAACCTTTGGCAGGCTCTCCGCAAGAGCTCCCAGATGGCGTTTTAATTCGACCTTGCTAAAGAACGATGACTTCTGTTCTGAGTTCAGGAGTAAACTAGCTGAATTTTTGCAGATCAACGTTGGCACAGTAGAAGACCCTAGGGTCCTGTGGAACGCATTGAAAGGATTCATCAGGGGTCATGTCACACTATTTGCCTCCAATTTGCGAAAATCCCGGTCAAAAAAGCTAGAAGGACTGGAATCATTATATGCGGACCTATACGCATCCTTGCAAACTGACTATAATGAGCGACTAAACACACAACGTAAGATAGTCAAAAAAGAAATAAACTCCATACTTAAACAACAGTCTGAGTTTTTGATACATAGGACAAGACAAAATTACTATTTTCACGGCTCCAGACCTAGCCATCTATTGGCAATGAAAATACGCTCAAATGATCATTTCTCAGATATCCCCTCGATTAGGACGAGCCAGGGTGCAGTCACTACTGATTCGAAAAAGATCAATGACACTTTTAAAGAGTTTTACTCACAGTTATATAGCTCAGAGGGTAATCTGGATGACTCTAGATTTGAATCGTTCATTGGCGGGCTTGAGATACCCCACATTTCTGAGGAAGAGGCCAAGGAACTGGGGAGACCGATTACTCTCGTAGAATTGAGGGAGACTATTGTTGAAATGCAGAGGGGTAAGGCGCCAGGCTGGGATGGTATTCCACCCGAAGTGTATTTAGCTTTCTGGGACCAACTGGGTCCATTGATGCTCGATATGATCAATTACGCTATCGAACAAGGGGAGTTCTCAAGAGATGTCAATATGGCGTTGATTTCTTTACTTCTCAAAAAGGACAAAGATCCCAATGATTGTGGTAGCTATAGACCCTTGAGTCTTCTCGGGGCCGATTTAAAGGTGTTTGCCAAGGTGCTGGCCCGTCGCCTGCAGAGATTTATGTCTGTATTGGTACACTGCGATCAAACTGGTTTTATCCCGGGGCGTCTGGCTGCAGATAATCTTAGGAGGCTGTTGCATGTAATCGATAACAGTAAAGACAATACAACTCCATCCACAGTTCTGTCTTTGGATGCCATGAAGGCGTTTGACAGACTTGAGTGGTCATACCTGTGGAAGGTACTTGAGGTCATGGGTCTTGGAAAGAGTTTTATTCATATGATTAAAGTCCTGTATGCCTCGCCGTCTGCGATGATACTGACAGGCAAAAACTGTTCCACACTCTTTCCAGTCTCCAGATCTTCTAGACAGGGTTGCCCTCTGAGCCCGGGACTGTTCGCGCTTTCCCTCGAACCTTTGGCCCAATTTATTAGGCAATCGGAGGACATCGTCCCCATAATGGTCAACAATACTCCACACAAAATTGCTCTCTATGCGGATGACCTGCTGATTTTCATGGACGACCCCTCCCGGTCGGCCACAAAATTATTGAGGATAATCGACGACTTTGGTAAATTGTCAGGTTTTAAGATTAACTGGAACAAATCAGCCTGCCTACCTCTTAATGAACTGGCCAAGGCGGTACGACTACCAGCTGATATCCCCATAGTAGAACATTTTAAATACCTGGGCATAGAGATATTCCCCACGCTGAACCAAACTACTAAGTACAACTTCACGGGTACTTATGATAAAATACGCCAGGATCTAGACAGGTGGTCGTCCCTTCCTAACTCCTTACAAGCCCGGGCTTCCATAATCAAAATGAACATCCTGCCTAGGATAAATTTTATTAGCTCAATGCTCCCCCTGCCCCCTCCAATAGACCACTGGCGCAAGGTACAATCGATGGTATCTAAGTTTGTCTGGAATAACAAACGCCCGAGAATCAAAAGGGCTACTACTCAACGTAGGAAACAAGATGGGGGCCTCGCAATCCCTGATTTTAAACTTTATTTCTGGTCCTTTTCACTGAGACCTCTGATGTGCTGGCTAGACCCTGTAGAGGCTGTATCGTGGCGCTCCTTAGAAGCGGCGGCGGTGTCTCCGCTAAGATTGCAGGATGTAGTGTACTCCACTGTCTCTATTGCGAAATGCCGGCTGAGGTATGGACTGATCATAACTCACGTGATCCAAACGTGGCGTAATGTACAGAGGTCGTGTGGGGTTAAATGCCCTTGGCACCTGGACTCTCCAATTTTTAATAACCAGCAATTACTTGTTGGACACAAGCCAGTTAATATTCCTCAATGGCAAAGGAGGGGAGTGCATACTCTGGAGGATATTTATGATAAGAACGGCCTCCGTGCGTTTCAGGACTTAAGAGAATTTTATGATCTTCCCGGCGAGTCCTTCTTTCTTTACCTTCAACTAAGGTCAGCACTGAGGGCGCATGGCGTACCGTGGGCTCAAGCCTTGCACCCACACCCCTTCCTCAGGCTCATAGTGGACAGGACGACATCCAGAGGGTTTGTCTCCGACTTTTATACGCTCTTAATTCAATCCACGTATAAAAATGTATCATTGGATACAATCTGGCGTGTGGATATCCCGGAGTTGGACCCCGAGTTTGACTGGGATGATGTTTGGGCAAATGTGGCATTATCTTCCCGCAACCCCAATCACCAGCAAATTAATTTTAATTATATTCATAGGACCTATCTTACACCTAGGAAGCTATTTGCTATGGGACTGATAACCGACTCTCGGTGCACTTTGTGCTCTCAAAAGGCCACAGGCACTTATATGCATATGTATTGGGATTGCCCACCAGTGGCCCGCTTCTGGAGGTCAATAACGGACAAACTTTCAGATCTGTGTGGCTTAACTATCCCATTCACAGCTGTTACGCTACTCCTGAACGATATAACGACACTACCCGCGTCAGTACAACTGAAAAGGGTTGTCCTAGCGGGCGTCACAGCAGCGAAGAAGCTAATAGCAATGAGATGGAAGGAGCCTGAGAAGCTTACAATGATTAACTGGTCCCTAACTCTATTGGATGTGATTTATCTTGAGATATCCACAGCCCGGGTGATTGGGGTGGGGCAGGCTGGAATTGACCTGTGGTTCGCAGCAGCTGAGAAGGTAAAGACCGCAGTGTGCGGCTGAGCGGGGTTGGGGTGCGTGTTCGGGTGAGTCCGGCGGTCTCTTGGGAGGGGGAGGAGGAAATGTTTTTGTCTGTCTTGTCCCTTGTCTTGTCATCTTGAGTTTAGCTGGGGATATTATGGGGGGGGCAGCTATTTAACTAGTTCTTCACTGTTTGGCCACTTTTACACGGTCTCTGTGAGTCTATGGAACACCTAAAGGTTTTTGTTTTTTCATGAAGGTTCATTGCTCTGGTTTCAGGTCGTGTTCCCCCAAAAAATGGTCCTTGTGGTGGATTGGAGATGTACGTTTTATTAATATGGGGTCACACGGCCGGGAATCGGGACTGAACACTGGGAAAGACCATTTATTAGATAGTACCCCTTGGAATTAATTTAGTAGGTTGAACTCTGGTTTCTTTTCTCTTGTCTGTATAATTGTTAGTCATTATTATTATTGTTTTTGTTATTTTCTTGTGAAGTTCTATGTATTGTGATTGTGTTTAATGTGTTGTCTTGTTTTGTGAGAATGTCAATAAAAAAATTTGATCAAAAAAAAAAAAAATAGATAAATATGATGTAGTGTTAAAGTGTCTAAAGTGAGTGTTAAGGTGAGTGTTTGTTTAAAGTGAGTGTGTGCATGTGGATGTGTGTGCAATGGGTGTAGATGGATGGGTTGATGTTACATAGAGTCATTGCGCTTCCATGGCCTGGGGATAGAAGCTCCTTCTGAGTCTCTCTGTACTGGCCATGAGACTCCAGTAGCGCTTGCCTGACCGCAGCAGTGCAAAGAGGCAGTTGTTTGGGTAGCCATAGTTAGCCATAATTATGTGTGTGTTACGGTTTGGTAGGTGTGTTGGACCCAGGTGCAGTGCAGAACAAAGACGACGAGAGACAGATGTTGATTTTCGAATAAAGCACTATTCTATTACTATACAAGAACCACTCCCATTCTTTTTTTTGGTGACCTTTCCATTGTGTAAAGTGACCATTGAGTCTGAGCGTGTGCAGCATGTGTGTGTGTGTGTGTGTGTGTGTGTGTGTGTGTGTGCGTGCTAAAGTAACTGTTAGTGTGTGAGCGTATACAGTATGTTGTGTGTGTGCTCATGTGTGCTTGTGTGTGGAGTGTTCAGTGTTCAAGACTCTGACTCAAGACTAAAAATGTAGGTATACTAACGGACAGTTTCAGTGATCGACTGATACTGTTTGTGTGACACGGAAGAGAATATAAAGAGACATTTAATGAGTCACACCAGGTACAAATGAGTGTAATTAGGACAGGTAGACAGGGCAATTACCCACCAGGTAACGCTAGAGGTTTGCTCCCTGAGGAGAGCAAACCCCAAACGTTACATGTGTGGATATTAGGGGTGCAAAGGTACACGTATCCGTACCAAACCGTTTCAGTACTGGACCTTAGGTTCAGTACAGCTGTGTACCGAACGAATACAACGGTATGTTAACCTCTTCCGCCCGGGGCTTGACCGCAAATGACATCACGTCATAAATCAATCTCTCCAGACTGTTTGACAAAATTATCGTTTTTTTTGTCAAACGTATTCAAGTAAAAAACATCATAACCATGTCACAACAGCAGTTATAATGTATATTATCATCAATATTGTTAACAGAACTCGCTTTGCGGCGTCAATAATGTGGTCAAGAGGCATGGATTCTTTATTGTGCCTGAACTGGCTTGGCTTCTTTTATTCACATATGATCAGTAAGTTGTACAACACTCTACTCTCTTTGAGAGCCGTTGAGGGAGAGAAAGAAAGGGGTGGGGACATTCCCTTTTATAGTCACCTCTAAGGTAGAATACCTTGGTAGCTACGCCCAGAGTGCCCTCCAGTGGAGACAGATATATATACACCAATGGCAATATCTGGTGGAGACAATGATCTACACAGGTAAACAGCTACAAGTGTAAACACTAACAGTCATATGTACAGTTGGACAGTCACTAACAGCCCCACACAGAGTCTCTTATCTCAACAAATATGTTAGTTTACCAATAGGTTAAAGTGTTATTAGTGCGATTTTAGTATTCGTTTTTGTGTTGTTTTTATTTCCAATATTAACCTAAATCGATCTCGTCCAATGCACTACATTTTAGTAAAAAGGGAAAATAGAGATGTGCTATATGTTTTTTTCAGCGTTTCTTGCATTTTCTTTTTTTTGTGACCAACTTTTTATTTTGTCTTTTTTTTTTTTAAACAAGTTCAGAGGAAAGAGACATTCAGCATTTCATATTAATTCACACAGTGGCATAAAAAGTGTCTTTTCAGTATATAGATTGTCTGTCAGTATATTCATATACTGTGTAGCCTGCCTGTTTGCAGTTGTGACAGTCTTTTCCTCCGTTCTGGCGGTCCTGTGGCTGCGAGACAGCCCAGGCTGCTTCTTAACCCCCCTCCCAGCCCCCCGGGTTTGCATAGACATTTTAGGAAAGGGGGAAACCATGATGCATACATGTATAGGATACAATTAATTAAAAAAATTTATCATAATTTTGTTTGTTAGATAACCTCTGATCCTGTTACAAAGTAATAGGGAAAAATACAATTTAGAAACAACAACAAAAATATAACAGTAAACTGAAAAAGAAAATATAAAAAGACAACAACAACATGATTTTTGTTCATTCTCTTGTGTCAAGGTACAAGTGTTCAACCTAGTGGAGTACTGATTTTACCTTCTGGGCCGCAGTAAGTATTATTTGGATCGATTCTGTCCTTGCTCCCTGTGCACTGGATGCCTCTAATCTCAATACTTCGTAGAAGGACAGTTTCCAACGGTAAATATTGAGACTATGAGGTGATTTCCATCTCATTACGCACATTTTCTTTGCTGCCGTTAAACCGGCCAGAAACACTCTCTTTTTGTGAGGTGTTAATTTTAGAGATGAATCATCATTTAATAATAAAATGTGAGGCAAACAAGGTATGTTTATCTCCGTTATATTAGTGAGAAATAATGCAACCTTGGCCCAAAAAGCTAGTACTCCAGGGCCCTCATTTATCAATTTTTCTTAGAAAGTATTCTATTTTCATACGTAAGCACAGCATTTAGAATGTGTGCACGCACAAAAAAATGGTATTTATCAAACCGTGCGTACACAGGTCCTACGCTCCTCCGTGTTGATAAATACCTCTTTGTTCTACCGTCAATGCTCGTGCATGATCAGGCACGCAGGAAGTGATTCTGACTTGGGGGTGCTGGGTGCAGTCGAGTCAGAGATAAATAATAATAATACCGTCATATTAAATGCATGTGCGAAGCAGAAGACGATTTATTGCAAGCGGCAACAACAAGCTTACATCACCAGCCTACCCCACCTGTTGCGCCCCGTACCAGAACGCTACGACGGACGGGGACGTCTCTAAATGTTGTGCCTTTATTTTTCAATGTTCACTATTCGGACAACAGCCGCACACTTCCAAAGTGATTATACATCTAAAATCGCTTACCTGCTCAAGGGTCCTGCGTTAGAATGGGCGACAGGCAGTCCTTTATCCATTTTGTCCAGTCTTCTGCCTTGAAGGTGAATTTCTCTGGCGGGGGGAACTTGAAACTGACTCATACTTTCGCTTTCACGCCGTTAGCGCTAGCTACCCTGCTGTCTCTAAACTCAAACTCAAACTAGTACTAACGTTACTGTAGCAGCCTACTCTAAAGTCTATACCAACGGATTTCCAGTTCCGCGTTGACGCTTCCAGGCCGCGTCTATTCGAATCCCAACCGGTTCATGCGTCGGCTACACGCTGTTAATAACACTGCATTATCGAGACAGCACCCCCTATGACGATCTGGCAATGAAGTAGGGTAAATCTGCAGTGCCGCTTCGCTCTTTGACATTGAGTAGCCTTGGTTACAATGGAATAAATGCCAAAACAACCTTGCAGTTGCAGTTACACTCCCATCCAGCAGGGGGTGCTGCAGCCCCTGCCGCACCCCCTTTCCAGCGTCCCTGTGCGCGTTTTCCTTAATGCCAAGCAAGCAGTGCAAAAATGCTTCCGCATTCGTCACCCTAAAGCGCCCTTCTTTTCAGACAAATGCTACCGTGCGTGCACCGGCGGCGGCGTGCTCGCTCAGGTGCGTGCGTGCGCCGGCGTGCTCGCGCGAGGTGCCTGCGCATGCGCATGAGATCCCGCCTTGGTTCGACACGAGCGGAGCTCAATATATATAAGTCACCGCCCCTTATTCAGTATCTAGCAATAGCTCAATTGGCAAGGCCACATGGCTGTGGATCCTATGGCTCGTTTGCTGGCGAGTTCGAATCCCATCGAAAATATTTTTTAACGTGATTTTTTTTTAACGTGTATTCTTTCGCCGGTTAAGGTTAGGCATGGTTAAGGTTAAGGTTAAGGTTAGGCATTGTTTCGGAGTTGGTTAAGGTTAGAACGGTTAAGTTTAGGCGCTGTTAAGGAGCTGGTTAAGGTTAGAGTTTGTCAAAGAGAATGGCAATATAATTTCTATGGTTAAGGTTAGGCATGGTTAAGGTTAAGGTTAAGGTTAGGCATTGTTTCGGAGTTGGTTAAGGTTAGAACGGTTAAGTTTAGGCGTTGTTAAGGAGCTGGTTAAGGTTAGAGTTTGTCAAAGAGAATGGCAATAGACAGCCTATTTCCGCGCGACCTGGGCGCTGGGCGGCGGAAAATGAAAGGCGCATTACTGCACGCCACTACGGTAAATTTTTGCACTGCTTGCTTGGCATAAAGCTACACGCTCCCTGCGCATGATTATCCATATATGGTCATGAAAGTGATGAAACACCCCCCATGGGATGTGAAATAATGGACTGACCCGAGCGGAACTCTGAGAAACTTCACGGGAGATTGTTCACTGAGGCGCTGCCGAACCAAGAAGACACAACGCGTGTTATGGGATAAATAAAAGGCTGACTTGTAAACGGTGATGTCAGATATCAACGGCTCCCTAAGACCATTGCTGCAATTCTGCCTGGACAGCTCAAAATACTAATAAAGACCGTTCGTTGACCACTGTTTGGCGTTGGTGGTTTGATTGATTGATTGACAAGTTTATTAACAGATTGCAGAATGGGTACAGTACAGTACAGCTCAATACATACAATTGTTAAGGGGATGCAGACCAGAGAAAGACTTTCGTCTTGTTTACATCAGGATCCCCCATTTTCAATTCATCATGTGTGTGTCATTATAACCGTGCTGTAATATGAATGCCTTTATTAGTTGTGTTCGATTGGCTATAATATGATTTTTAGAGGCATCTATTTTGAATGAATGAATTAATGAAAACTTTATTTAACAGATTGCAGAATGGGTACAATACAGTACGGCTCAATACACACAATTGTTAAGGGGATGCAGACCAGAGAAAGACGTTTGTCTTGTTTACATCAGGGTCCCCCCCATGTTGTTGTCGGTATTAGCCTAATACCGACAACAAAATAGATGCCTCTAAAAATCACATACTATTAGGTAGCCTATATGAATTACATATAATAGCAGCCATAGCCTACATTATGCAACAGTAACTTGCGCATACCAGTGTATGCGACGGACCAGTGTATACCTTATATCATATCATATTCATATTCATATAATAGTTTACTCTATCAGCATACCAGCATGTAATACGTTCTGAGTGTGTATCTACCTCAACTACTTATTATTTTGCGCATAGATTGCAGAAATACAGGAACGTTTTGATTTATATTAAAAGGCTTTGACATTTTAAAACTAAATACGTGGAATTCTGTAAGCATAATACAAGTCATATCACCCACACAATATATGCTCTGTGTCCAGAGCATGTATGCTTTTCATTCATTTAAGACACATTATTGCAAGGGTTTTGTAATACACATACACCCTGGTCTCATTGCAATGCGTTTTTATTCTTTCTTATACAGTAGGAAGGGGAAAAACACTATATCATGGGTGTTCATATGACTTGTATTCTGCTTACAGCTTCGAAATTCCACTTGTTTCGTTTAACGTAAAGCCTTTTAAATATAATCAAAACGTTCCCGTGTTTCTGCGGTATGTGCGCAAAATAATAACGAGCGCAGTCAGTCAGTACACCCCGTATATTCCGATAACGCTATATAAACCATGCTGCATTCATTCTGAGAGAAAATACCTATTATTCCAAATGCTATTTATAGGGTTTTGACCATAATTACACTACTGTTGCTATTTTACAATGAACTATAGTGAATTACGGTTCATACAGAACATGCCAGTGTTGAAACTAATGCACAGAAGCTTATTTCCTTGTTGTAATAATATATTCTACCAACGGGCGCCAGCTACGCATGGTCCGACCTGTGCTTAAATATACGCACAAAGTCAAGCACAAGTTCAAATTGATAAATCCCACACTTTGCTTAGAAATGATCGTACGCACGGGTTACGCACATATCTGTGCGTACGCCACGTTGATAAATGAGGGCCCTGGACATTCCCACATCATATCTATGTGTTATGGTTTGTAACCGACCCCAATCGCACAACACAAGACAGGTATGAGAGTAAGCCAAGACAGGGCATTTATTGAATACAAACAAAAAAGCGGCACTGTCCCTTTAAGGGAGAACACAAAAACACTGGAACAAAGCAATACGGAAAAATGAGGCACTGTGCCTTTAAGAGGCGAGCAGACTAAGGGGAAGGCTAAGGGACAGGGCCAGGGCAAAAGGGCAGGGCAGGAACAGGGGCACTGGAGAGGGGAACAGGGACAGAGGCCCGCGGAGGCGGGCTGGAGACAGGGACAGAAACAGGGTTAAGGCCTTGGACAGGGCGAGGGCCAGAGCTGCTTACAGGGATGGCAGGGTTCAGACGACGGAGGCCTGGCAAGGAGATCCTCCTTGGAAGCGAAGAGACGCATCCTCCCGTAGAGGATTAGGAAGCGATGCGCGTCTGGAGTGGGGCGCGTCGGCTAGAAGAGCGCGCCGGCTCGGAGAGCGCGCCGGCTCGGAGAGCGCGCCGGCTCGGAGAGCGCGCCGGCTCGGAGAGCGCGCCGGCTCGGAGAGACGCATCCTCCCGTAGAGGATTAGGAAGCGATGCGCGTCTGGAGTAGTAGCGCGCCGGCTAGACGTCTGGAGTGGGGTGCGTCGGCTTAGAGCGCTCATCCCCCCGTAGGATAGGGAGCGATGTGCGCCGGCTTGGAGAGCGCGCCGGCTCGGGGTCTGGAGTGGGGCGCGTCTGGCTTGAAGAGCGCGCATCCCCCCGTAGGATAGGGAGCGATGTGCGCCGGCTTGGAGAGCGCGCCGGCTCGGGGTCTGGAGTGGGGCGCGTCGGCTTGAAGAGCGCGCATCCCCCCGTAGGATAGGGAGCGATGTGCGCCGGCTTGGAGAGCGCGCCGGCTCGGGGTCTGGAGTGGGGCGCGTCGGCTTGAAGAGCGCGCCGGCTCGGAGAGACGCATCCTCCCGTAGAGGATTAGGAAGCGATGCGCGTCTGGAGTAGTAGCGCGCCGGCTAGACGTCTGGAGTGGGACACTGGAAAACCTCCCGTAGAGAATTAGAGAGTGCACCGGCTGTGTCCCACTCCAGGCAAACGGCGACAGGTGGCGATGGCTGGCACCTCGTCTCACGCCGGAGAAGAACCAGCATACAGATACAGATAAGATACGGATACGGAATAGAGATACGGAGCGACCCGACGAGGACTGGAGGGGAAGTCCAGGTATTTAAAGCCCTCTGGGGCGCTAATCATAACTTATCACAGCTGTGAAAGGTAGTCCAAGGGTGTGGGCTGCCGATGAGCAGAGGAGAGTAAACAACGCGAGGGTGGGGGCTGGTGAGGTGAGGAGACAGGGAATTAAAGGTCCAGGGAACAGGCGAACCTCACACTATGTATGTTCCTATGACTTTTTGCGGACATAAAGCACATAAAGGACTTTGTAAAAAAAAAATTTGACAGAGTTTCCTGGGTGACAGATAAAATCTTTGTATCAGTTTGTAATGAGTTAATTGATTATTATAATTATGAGAGGTTAACGGAATATTATCCCATACATTCTGCCAATTTATGCAGGAATTGTAATTCTTTAAATCTATGTTCCAGACAGTGGTATTACCTGTAGTTCTGTTTAGTTTTCCTTGTATTTTATTTAGTGCTGTCAGGCGATTAAAAAAATTAATCTAATTAATTACAGGATTTGTAATTAATTAATCTAATTAATCGCATTTTAATCGCATAACCATTTTATGCCTGATATTCTATATTCTATAATCATATTTCAAATTGCATGTGTCTGGATGGCAGAATTCAGTACTGTATCTACAAAACCTTCTGTTTGATCATCTTCCATCTATTAATTTGCTTAGATTTTTCAGGTCTGGTCAATTTGAGCATGGTGTTATTCACAGTCAAAGATAACAAAAAAATATTGATATTCTCATTTGGTTCATTACAATTTACTCAAAATAAAATTTTCATTCAATCAATCACAGCGCAGATTGAGTGATTGAATGAAAATGTTATTAACAGATTGCAGAATGGGTACAATACAGTACGGCTCAATACACACAATTGTTAAGGGGATGCAGATCAGAGAAAGACTTTTGTCTTGTTTACATCAGGGTCCCCCATTTTCAATTCATAATGAATTGTAAGTAAGGGTGCAACTTGCACTGTGCAATTCATTCTTTGTGGATCTAGCCCACAGTATTTCTGACACTGGGAATACATTCCCTGAGATTCATAGATGTCCCTAGAATCAGATACCAAGAACATGCAAATGGACCATATTAAAAAACATCTGTAAATGTGTATTCTACATTCTTATGGAATGAATGAGATACAAAAAAAATATAATATAAAAAAAAAAAAAAAAAAAAACTTTTTTTTTGTAATTAATTTTGAGTTAATTTTCATAACGCGATAATTTGCTGTGTAATTAATTAATCTAATTAACGCGATAAACTGACAGCCCTAATTTTATTATATAACCCAGAAACAAAACCATTTTTAACATTTATGCCACTCACTATATTCATTAAAGGGTGACCTGGTAAAGGCTGATTCCATGGGACACCATAAGTGCGCATTGCAGTGCGTAACTGTAAATAAAAAAAGAAGGATGTACTAGGGACATTATAGATTTGTTTGAGCTCTTGAAAGGATCTGAGACCGTATTCACTGTATATGTCAGATAGTTTGTGAATACCTTGTCTTTGCCAATTGGGAAATGTAGCTGGTTTCCCTCCCAACAGTAAGAAGTTGTTATCAAAAATAGGGGTATCTAGGTGCCATTTTGTGTTCCACTGTCCCGTTTCAGCAATATATTTCCAAATGTAAATTGAATGTGCTATAATTGGGCCGAATTTAGTACGGCAAAAGCTTTGGGATAGACCAGAAAAGAGGATATCTTTGAGTGTATATGGAGATACAATGTGCCTCTCCATATTCACCCATGGTATGTCAGAATCATTATTGAACCATCTTAGTAACGGTCTGAGCATAAAAGAAAAATAGTACTTTTCGAAATTAGGAACCGATAGCCCTCCTGCTTTCCTACTGTTTTGGAGTGTGGAATTGCTGATTCGTGGATGTTGTTCACGCCATATACATTTGAATACTAGCCCCTGTAGCTTCTCCCAAAATCCTGGAGGTGGCGGTAAATGAATCATGCTTACCAGAAAATGTATCTTAGGGAGAATATGGGTCTTGACTACTGAAAGCCTGACTGAAAATTGGATTAATAATAGTGACCAACGGTTTAACTCGTCAGATATTACCTTCTTAAGGCTCTTGTAATTTTTTGACACAATTTTGTCAATGGATGGGTATATATCTATACCTAAATATCTGAAACGAGAACCCGCTGGTATTTCTGTATGTAGTTGGGGACTACTTGCTGCTGTATTTAGGGGAAGTAAAATTGATTTATTCAAGTTGATCTTGTAACCTGAAATAAAACTAAAATGTTTAATAGTGTCTAAGACAGACCTGGGCATTGTACGGCCCGCGGGCCGTATGATTCTGACCGGCCCGCGAAAGATTACATGATCATTTTATTTAAATTTTTATATATATATATATATATATATATATATATATATATATATATATTTTTTTACTTTTTTTTTGTGTCAACGTTCACACGCACAATATACGCTTCCCAGATAGCAAAAGGTGTTAATTCAATGTTGATTTATGGTCAAAATGCTTGATTTTTGGTTAAGGTCGACGATTGATGGTGAATCACCCATTAACCGCTGAAGCAATTGACTAATGTTGAAAACATGTCATTGAATCAATATTGTTTTGTGGTTGAATTTTAATGATTGAAATGCCAAGATCTAATAAATGTTGAATCAACGTATGCTGCTCAACATATGCTGTCGTCATTGTCTCATCACCCAGACTGCACTGCACTTGTGCCCCGCCTCCCAGAATGCACCTGTGCGGCAGCTTCCTGGCTGCTACCTCATGTCTCTCTGCATCGTTAAGACTGGTGAGTACTGCATGGCAATAATGTCGATTATGTTGTATGTTGTATGTTGTATGTATGCTTTCGATTGCAAACGCCAGCGGAGTAGTGCCGTGTTCGTTTTTACATGGTAGAGAATATTATATTAACCGTTATTCATGCCTGCTAGCTGAAGCTAATTTAGCTAGTAACGTTAGCTGTTAGCTAGAATGAATGTTTCTTGATCTTGGTGTTATAGTGATATCCACCTGTTGCAGACCACGTGAGCGGATCGGCGCGGCCGAGAAATCCGCTCTTCGCTCTTTAAAGCTTGGTCCGCTCCGCTAATCACTCATGTTGACCCCGCCCCCAAGTCGCTCTCCGCTCGCTCCCCGCTCACCTTGAATCGAGCGCTCCCCGCTCCCCGCACCAGATCGCTCGGCAGTTTTTTTTCTTCTTTTTTTGGAGCATGGTGTAAATGAGCTCAAACTACAACAGTCTACACCCCCTGGGCCCCTTAACAATTGTTTGTATTGAGCCGCATTGTAATTGTAGCCATTCTGCAATGTTAAATAACGTTGTTTATCCATTCACTATCTCTATTAAGCGATGATAGGCTAGCCGAGCCACAATGCTATGGTCGCTGCCATTAACGTTAGCATGTAAGCTAACGTCAACAACAATGGCGTCGATATACTTTTTCTAACTGGAGTGAGTGTGGGCGTCTCTACAGTGACAAAGCCTGAACGAACAGCCTATCACAGGTTCACCCTTCTCATTGGTTGAAAATGGCCTTCATGTTTGTACATCGCCATCTGTTGCTTTGGCATTGTACTGCATGTATATATTACATCAGTGTTAAACCACTGTGAGCGGCCTGGAGTGGATTGGAGCGGAGGAGAACTCTCGCTCCGGACGTCGCGCCGACTCATTTTAAAACCCACTCCTCGCTCACGTCAAAACCGGCCGCTCCGCGCCCCGCGCCGCTCACGCTCCGATCCGCTCACATGCACTGAATACTGTTATACATTTTATGTAGGCTAACGTCAGTAACGTTTCAAAATGTGGCTTATGATGTATTCTTTAACAGGATACACTGGCACAATCAGTTAGCTTAGCATTGCTGCTACCTTGCTTGCTAAAAAGAACATGGCAGGGTGCAGGCATACAGGCCGGGCCTGTCTCTCTCCCTCCCTCCCTTATTCTACATGCTTTTGTGACATGTTTGTGATGTTAATACTTGAATACGTTTGATATTAAAAACGCACATTTTATGCAACACTCGGATGGAACAGGTTAACCTGCTGGTTGTGTGTCCCATTCACAGCTCAGTAAAAGAGAAGTGCTCCATGATCCATCTCGACTCCCGTGTCTGTTATTCACACAGGACAGAAACACAGTGGTCACATTTGCTTCACTGATTCTAAAAAAAAATTCTTTTCTTTAATAGGTTGAAGCTTCATCATCCTTACACAGCTTGCACAGGGAGAGATCTTATGTCCCATATGTGATGAACAGAAGTAAGCTCAACACTGCAGTGATGAGTGAAATTATTGGTTCTGTGTTTCAGGTTCATGGTAGAGGGGTCTACAGTCAAATTGTGAACTTATCATTTAACAGCATCATAATTTTTTTTGTTTGCTGTTTAGTGTTAGTCTCATTGTATTTAAAGAAGGCTAGACGCCGCAGAGAGGGAAGACGACACACTGGAGTGGCAGGAGAGTCCAGGCTGATGAGAGGTCCCTATGTGTACGGGTGGCAAAACAGCGCCAGTGTCCTCTCCATTCACACTCCATTGGGAGCAATTAGGGGTTACAGGGGCACTGCCATGCTAGACTAACTTAGGTTATTTTGATTGAATGTTTAAATTATGTATAGATTTTGTAAAATATGATTTCCCCCAATAGTATTGAGTTAACCTATGATTCCTTCCTATCCCTAGGTGTGTGAGGTGGGGCCCAGCAGACATACCGGACGGGGAGACAGAGGAAGCCTTGGGGGGCTTTGAAAAGGGATCTGCGGAACATCTAGTCAGGCATGCAATCTACTTTACTTTTGGTGAATTGACACATGAATAAACATCCCACATTAAAGGGGAACTATCTTATAAATGGCCTTTTTGAGTGTTTAGCATTGTTTCCTAGCTATGTGAACTTATATTAATATGATCTCATCCTAATGATTGAAAATAAACTAAATTATTGTATTTTCTCATTTGTTTTTCATCAGAAATTTGCATGTTGCCTAATGGAGCTTGGAAGAAGGTACATTTTACCTAACTACTGCTTTTCAATGTCTACAACTGCCCTACACTGTAATCACAGTAATAATAATAATCTGAACTACCCACCTCATACTATAGTCTACTCATATACTCTGTATGATAGCATGTACAACAGTGCTTTATATACCCATATTTATACTTATATATTCTTATAATCTATCAGTGTTTAGAGGGTATGTCACAGTGTTTAGAGGGTCTATCACAGTGTTTAGAGGGTCTATCACACCCTCTAAACACTGATAGACCCTCTAAACACTGTGACAGACCCTCTAAACACTGTGATAGACCCTCTAAACACTGATAGACCCTCTAAACACTGTGACAGACCCTCTAAACACTGTAACAGACCCTCTAAACACTGTGACAGACCCTCTAAACACTGTGACAGACCCTCTAAACACTGTGATAGACCCGACAAACACTGTGATAGACCCTCTAAACACTGTGATAGATCTATCACAGTGTTTGTCGGGTCTATCACAGTATTTAGAGGGTCTATCACAGTGTTTGTAGGGTCTATCACAGTCTTTAGAGGGTCTATCAGTGTTTAGAGGGTATGTCACAGTGTTTAGAGGGTCTATCACAGTGTTTATAGGGTCTATCAGTGTTTAGAGGGTCTATCACAGTGTTAGAGGGTCTATCACACCCTCTAAACACTGATAGACCCTCTAAACACTGTGACAGACCCTCTAAACACTGATAGACCCTCTAAACACTGTGATAGATCCTCTAAACACTAATAGACCCTATAAACACTGTGACAGACCCTCTAAACACTGACAGACCCTCTAAACACTGTGACAGACCCTCTAAACACTGTGACAGACCCCCTAAACACTGTAACAGACCCTCTAAACACTGTAACAGACCCTCTAAACACTGATAGACCCTATAAACACTGTGATAGAGCCTCTAAACACTGTGACAGACCCTCTAAACACTGTGACAGACCCGACAAACACTGTGATAGACCCGACAAAAACTGTGATAGACCCTCTAAACACTGATAGATCTATCACAGTGTTTAGAGAGTCTATCACAGTGTTTAGAGGGTCTATCACAGTGTTTAGAGGGTCTATCACAGTGTTTGTAGGGTCTATCACAGTGTTTGTAGGGTCTATCACAGTGTTTAGAGGGTCTATTACAGTGTTTAGAGGGTCTATCACACCCTCTAAACACTGATAGATCTATCAGTGTTTAGAGGTGTCACAGTGTTTGTCGGGTCTGTCACAGTGTTTAGAGGGTCTGTCACAGTGTTTAGAGGGTCTGTCACAGTGTTTAGAGGGTCTAGCAGTGTTTAGAGGGTGTGATAGACCCTCTAAACACTGTGATAGATCTAGAAGTGCATGGATACACATTGTATTGCCTAGCCCTAGATGGTGTCAGGCTAGGCGATTGCTTAATTCTCTTTCCTGTCCAGTCTAACTAGATGCTGACTGTAGCTTGTTACTGTAGACCTACAGAGTGAGTAATTGAGTGATTAAAAAAAATCGCACTCGTGTGAAGTGAGGGGTGCTCTTATCATCGTACATCATCTCACCTCTCTTCCTCACTTTTTTATTTTTGTGTCTATCAGCTGCTGCTCGACAGTTTGACCCCAAGCTGACCGACCAGGACTACAGCGAAACTGTCAAGAAGTGGCTTCGTTATGCGCCAGACCGGGAGGGAGGCATCTCAAGGAACCGAACTTAAGTCAAGCGAACCAGAGTCAAACTTAGGGTACCCCAGCACAGCACACACTGTTTCCCTGGTTCATACAGTACAAGGAATTACCCTCATGGACACTGTTCTTCCATGGACGGGATCTACTTGAATGACTTGCTGCTTCAGCCTGTTCTTGGAACCGAAGTGACCCAAACTTAATTGTCAAGCGAACCAGAGTCAAACTTGGGGTACCCCAGCACACTGTTTCCCTGGTTCATACAGTACAAGGAATTACCCTCATGGACACTGTTCTTCCATGGACGGCATCTACTTGAATGACTTGCTGCTTCAGCCTGTTCTTGCAGTGTTTATTTTTTTAATTTTTAATTTTAACCTTTATTTACCCAGGGTAGGTTCGCTGAGCACGGATGCTCTTTTTCAGCTACGCCCTGCTTCACATTCACAGAGTGCCATTCACACCTGGGAGCTGCCCAGGCCTAACAAAATTAATAGTTGGTTTCAGGTTGCCGACCGACCCTGCCGATTTAGGTGCGACCCAATATATTTTATGAGTTTTTAGAAAAAATTATAAAAAAAAGAATTTTTTTTTTTTTTTTTTTTTAATAAAGTTTCATAGAAATCTTAGTCAAACATTTAGTATTATGGATATTAAACATGCTGGCAGAGTACATGCATCCATGTTGTTGTGAACATTTTAATTAAATAAAGAAATTCCCTATCCATAGTCGCCGTGGGAAAGAATAAAATAAAAAAATAAAATCAAATAAATTCCCTACCTACCCATGGCCAAACTGACAACCAACCTGAAACCAACTATTAATTTTGTTAGGCCCCAGTACAACCACAGTCTGACACTGCTGGCCACTGAGCAACTCCACTGGAGCAGTTGGGGGTTTAGTGCCTTGCTCAAGGGCACTTCAGCGGTTGGTGTTAAGGGTATGGGAGAGAGTTATATGGGAGAGAGTTATAGAAACATTAGGGGTGTAACGGTACACAAAATCCACGGTTCGGTACGTACCTCGGTTTTGAAGACACGGTTCGGTATTATTTTCGGTACGGGGGGGGGGGTGGGGGATCCAAAAAAAATTGCTTTTCATTTATCTATTTATTTAACTGTATTAAACAATATAAAACGAATTGGCCATAATTGACTGAGCAAACTAATGCTTACTGCTGTAACCTACTAATAACACTTAAGTAAATCTGAAGATTATTATATAGCAGATGACTTGGAGGATAAGTCGTGGACAACTGTAGATCATCTAAGCTCCACTGTGTTTAAATTCAAATCCTCTGCCATTGTTATTTAACCCTTGTGTCTGAAAACTAAAGTATTATACTCTTATTAGGGGACTAAATTGAAAAACTCCATAAAAAGATTATGTTGAAATAATTTCCCACTTTCTTTTCCATAAATATTTTATTCAACTTCAGCCCTGATCATAACCATTTTTTATATTATTTTTGTAATGAAATACTCCCACTTTTCTGAAAAGAGTTGTTAAATATGACAAAAAAAAGAATATGTGGTGGTTATGATCGGGCTGAAGTGGAATAAACAATTTATGAAGAGTAAAAAAAAATACAAGATAATTAAAAGATTATGCCACATATTATGTTGGCTACAAACATAATCACTGCAAAGTTATCAAACAAATACGAATCTGATCAGACACAAGGGTTAAGTTGTTGTTCCCTTTCTAATTTCCTCAAAAACATCTAGTCTAGTTAATGTGATCAATATTATTTGACAATTGATGCTTTTTGTTGGACATTTCAGTCAGTGAGCTCATACTTTGAGCTCATACATTTATAGTTAAAATGATTGAGACAACGCAATCTTGTCTTCGTTGTGCATGAATGCGTGTGCTCACCACACACAATATGTGTGTCACTATTCTGGCAGTGGCTATATATGTATTGTTAATGAAAGCCTGTTATAAGGTCTGTTATTTTTTTTTGTGTAAAAGGTATGGTCACTGGAAGTATGATACCCTAGAAAAAAATTAATTTTCATATTAAAGCCATGTTGTCATTTTTGTTCACACATTTTTGGAAATATGGTCATATAAGAATTTTATTATTATTTATTTAACAATAGTGTGTTTAACAGCAGGAAAAAAACATGTAATGTTATGATGTATACATATCAGCAGCAATATTTTAATGTAAAATGTACATTAATCAGTATTGATTCCTTAACTTTACAAGTTACAAGTAGATGTACAAGTTACAAATGTACAAGTAGAGTACCATTTAGATTATGGTTGAATAAACATTGATGTCTAACATTGATTCAATATAAAATCAACTAAAATGTGCATGTAGATTACCATTTAGATTATGGTTGAATAAACATTGATATCTAACATTGATTCAATATAAAATCAACTAAAATGTGCATGTAGATTACCATTTAGATGATGGTTGAATCAACATTGATATAGTATCAGTTATGGTTGACACCTAACGTTGATTCAACATGTAAGTCATAGACAACGATCTGTATAATTTCAATGTCAGGCTTCAACATAGATTCAATATTTCTGCCGAACCCTATTTCAACGTTGATTCACTCATTTTTTGCTATCTGGGTTACCTAGGATTTTACTTGATTCAACAACAAAGCAGTCGGGGCAAGCCGAAAACGGTCGAAAGTGTGGTTATTTGAAGTTTGGATTTTTTTTTCACAACTGAGGTAGGTAGATTAAATTTTTAGAGACTAAAGTACAGAAAAAAGGTACCGTTTGGTACCGATATCGATTCACAGGTACTGGTACCGTATGGGTTCAAATGTGAACGGTACCCATCCCTACTGAACACACAACTGCAGGGCAAGGGCATTTTTGCTCATGAAATGCATAGCCATGTGAAAGCCTTCATGACAAAGTTGCAATTAATTTCAAGGCAACTAGGCAGCAACAATCTCAAACACATGAAAACCCTGAAAGAAGTCAAACCATCAGCTGATCACCGGCACAGGTACTCATCCATGTTGGGAGCACTGCATGATGAATTTTCAAGGCGTTTTCAAGATTTCAAAAAGATTGAGGATGAAATGCAGCTGGTTTCCTCTCCCTTTACCTGCAGTGTTGATAGTTGTTCAGCTTGAACTCATTGACCTGCAGTCTGATTCACTACTGAAAGAGCACTTTAAGTCAGCATCACTGCTAGAGTTCTACTCTGCTCTCAAGGAGGAGAACTTTCCAAACATGAGGAGACATGCTCAGAAGATGTTGGTTCTCTTTGGATCCACCTACATATGTGAACAGACATTCTCAGTCATGACATTTACCAAGTCCAGGTACAGATCCTCTCTCACTGATGGACATCTGGCAGCTGTGCTTCGCATCTCCACCTCAGACATGCAACCTGACTTTGATGGACTTGTTAAAGCTCAACAGAGACTGGATTTCTCACACTGAATGAAAACAAAAAGAACTGAAGAACACTCAAATGTGGAAATATAACAAGTGAAATGGGACACTTGATCTTTTTTTCCCTTTGTTTTGCACAGTTCTGAAAACATTAAATGTTTAATATAGGCATGTAAAGTAAAAAAGGCTACAAAACTGGGACACTTTTCTTTACACAGTTCAGTGACATGTCTTGTTTATTTTTGCTATAAGATGATGTGATGTCTTTAGAAAGCTAAGAAAATCCTTGTTTCAATAGTATATGAAACTCAAAATGCCCTTTGATATTAATGTTTCACATTTTGTTTATCATTTTGGAAATAAATTCTAATTGAATAAATGATATTTTTGAAAGTTAACCTCACCTTTTAATTGCCAAATAATAACATACACTCTTACCAGGGGTAAAAACAATGCCATTTACTCCTTTTTATATAGAAATAAAATGTATATTATGCATAATTGAGTTTGGAATTTTGGCCCGGCCCTCCAACATATTTTCAGTTGCTCATTCATTCGGCCCCCTGGGAAAAATAATTGCCCACCCCTGGTCTAAGACTACAGGTAGGGACCGTGGTGTATTGTCAAGAAATAATAACAGATCGTCTGCATACAGACACATTTTATGGTAAGTGTTATTTACTATTATGGATTTTATTTCGGCACAATTTCAAATTTTTTGGGCCAAGGGTTCGAGAGAAAACGCAAATAATAGTGCGGAGGCGGGGCAACCCTGCCTGACGCTACGTCTGATAGGGAAGGGTGTGGAACACTGATTGGATGTGATAACCATGGATGTTGAATTATGATATAAGATTTTGAGCATATTTATAAATGTGTCTCCAAATGCCATATTCTTCATGGTGTGCCATAAGTACTCCCATTCCAGCCTATCGAAGGCCTTTTCGGCGTCAAGGGACAACACTGCGCATGGTGTATTTGTGGAGCTTTGTCAATAATGTGTAAAAGTCGTCTTAAATTATCTGATGCAAATCTTTGTTTAACAAATCCAGTTTGGTCTGGGTGGACCAATATTGGCAGTATCGTCACTAGACGCTGTGCGAGGACCTTGGCATATCATTTTAAGTCTCCATTAAGAAGGGACAGTGGGCGATAGTTAGCACAGACGTTTCCATCCTTTCCTTTTTTCTGTATCAGTGTGATAATTGCTGTACTTATGTCTCTATTAAAACTCCCTTTCATAATGGCTTGTTGGAACATCTCGAGTAGTAATGGACCCAACTCTTTCCAAAAGGTCAAGTACAGCTCCGGTGGGATACCATCAAAACCTGGTGATTTCCCCTGTTTCATTTCTTTCAGTGCATCGTAAAGTTCCTCCAGGGTAAACTAAGGGAGAATCCGTTAAGGTTATTTGTTGCTCTGTTAATTTAGGTAGATCCAAGTCTTCAAAAAAGGAGTCTAAATCAGCTTTTGAGAATTGAGCTTCAGATGAATACAATTGTTGATAGAAAAGTTTAAATTCTAGATTTATTTTGACCGGATCGTTTATCATCGCTCCTTCTTTATTTAGGATTGATGTGATGTCTGCTTTCTGTTCATTATATTGGATTTTCCTAGTCAACACAAAGCTTGGATTATTTCCATTCAAATACTCAATTTGCCTCGGCCTGTGAGCTAGGAACTCTGCTTTTTGTGCCATTAGAGCATTTTGTTCAGACTTCGCTTTCCAAAGCTCCCTTTCTCTTTCTTGATCGTAGTTGTTTTGTTGTTCTGCAGTTAGCAATGAGTGTCTATTTTCCAATCTGGATATTTCTTGATGGTGGGCTTTGTTACGTGCTGAAGCAAATGATATCGTATTATTGCGAATAAAGCCTTTAGTTGCATCCCAAGCGTTTTTTGCATTTTCTGTCCTGACATTTAGTCAAGATGTGTTTGAATCTTAAAAATAACAATTGTACTGAATTCCTTGGATCAAACTAGTTTGGGAAATTTTTTTAATTTGTTTTATATGTTGTTAACTTCAAAAGTTATGCTGTTTTCTTTTTTTTCTTTTTCAGGTTTTGGTTCAGGATAAGTGTAATAAATGGTTAAAAACAAACCCCATGGGACCTTATTCCCACCTGTTACCTGTCAGAATCTTAAATCTTGGTGAAAAAAAATCCACTCTATGTAGGTGGACCTATGTTTCCATCTAGTATCTGTTTCTGTGTCTTTCTCTCTCTCTGTTTTCCTATACTGTATGTCTGTTTATATCTGTTTCTTTGCCTTTCCCTCTTTCTGTCTCCCTCTTTTTTTTGTATATCTCTCTTCCTCTGTCTGTCTGTCTGTCTGTCTGTCTGTCTGTCTGTCTGTCTGTCTGTCTGTCTGTCTGTCTGTCTGTCTGTCTGTCTGTCTGTCTGTCTGTCTGTCTGTCTGTCTGTCTGTCTGTCTGTCTGTCTGTCTGTCTGTCTGTCTGTCTGTCTGTCTGTCTGTCTGTTGCGCTCTCTCTCTCTCTTTCTATGTCTCTCTCCCTCTCTCTTCATCTCTCATAACCAGAAAACAACAACATTCACACTTAACAGTGTAGATTATCCACCATCAAATGTGTTGGGACCATGTGTGTGTGTGTGTGTGTGTGTGTGTGTGTGTGTGTCTGTTACTTCTCTCACCCAATCAGAGCTGACCTGTGGGTGCATGTTCCTGATCGTGAGTCATTGCGAATGTTTGGTCGCAATAGCGGTTGTCACGGTAACTGTGACTTATAACCCGCCAATAATTACGCCTCTCTCTCTCTTCGATGACTCTCCCTGCAGCGCTGAAATCATCGGCAAAAGGAATGTTGCAGAGACAGAGAGGGAGAGAGAGAGAGAGAGAGAGAGAGAGAGAGAGAGAGAGAGAGAGAGAGAGAGAGAGAGAGAGAGAGAGAGAGAGAGAGAGAGAGAGAGAGAGAGCATTGCTTGCCGCATCTAATCACAAAGCAGTCCGGTGCTCAAGGCCCAGCGCGCTGATTCACACAGTAATGGGGTCAGTAAAGAGAAGTAGGCAGTCAGTAGAAATATTGGTCGTGTCGTGTCTGAAAATACCCTCAGTACCTACACACTCAGACAGAAGCTACTAACCCTACTACCCTCAGTACCTACACACTCAGACAGAAGCTATACTAACCCTACTACCCTCAGTACCTACACACTCAGACAGAAGCTACTAACTCTACTACCCTCAGTACCTACACACTCAGACAGAAGCTATACTAACCCTACTACCCTCAGTACCTACACACTCAGACAGAAGCTACTAACTCTACTACCCTCAGTACCTACACACTCAGACAGAAGCTATACTAACCCTACTACCCTCAGTACCTACACACTCAGACAGAAGCTACTAACTCTACTACCCTCAGTACCTACACACAGACAGAAGCTATACTAACACTACTACCCTCAGTACCTACACACTCAGACAGAAACTACTAACACTACTACCCTCAGTACCTACACAATCAGACAGAAGCTACTAACCCTACTACCCTCAGTACCTACACAACCAGACAGAAGCTACTAACCCTACTACCCTCAGTACCTACACAGTACCTGAACTTTTATCCAAAGTGACTTACAAGTTCTGTGTTGTAGGTTAGTATATTAGGACCTAACCCTACTACCCTCAGTACCTAAACTATTATACAGAAGCTACTAACCCTACTACCCTCAGTACCTAAACGATTATACAGAAGATATTAACCCTACTACCCTCAGTACCTAAACTATTATACATAAGCTATTAACCCTACTACCCTCAGTACCTACACAACCAGACAGAAGCTACAAACCCTACTACCCTCAATGCCTACACAATCATACAGAAGCTACTAACCCTACTACCCTCAGTACCTACACTATTAGACAGAAGCTACTACCCTCAGTAGGCCTACCTACACAATGAGACAGAAGCTACTAACCCTACTACACTCAGTTCCTACACTATTAGACCTAAGCTACTAACCCTACCCTCAGTACCTACACTCTCAGACAGAAGCTAATAACCCTACTACCCTCAGTACCTACACAATCAGACAGAAGCTATTAACCCTATTACAATTTACATTTAGTCATTTAGCTGACACTTTTATCCAAAGCGACTTACAAGTTCTGTACGACAAGTCATCAGGAAGGGCACAACTCTATCAGCTCAGCTGAGTAACAATGTTCATCAAAGTGTTGAGTGCTACAGTGTAGGTTAGTATATTAGGACAAGTGCATGACAGTAAGGTTAGTTAGTGTTAGATACAAAAAAAAAAAAAATCAGATAATGGTTGAAGAAGTGCATCTTTAGTCGGCTGCAAAAGATTGTACGGGTTTCGGCTGTCCTAACTGTGGTGGTCAGTTCGTTCCACCATTGTGGGGCAAGGACTGATAAAAGGCGGCTTCTCCTTGATAAGATAAGATATTCCTTTATTAATCCCCTTGGGAAAATTCCAGTGACACACACATACAGCTCATCGTCTCATTAATAACAACATATCACAATCATTAAATGTTTACAGTAACAACGGCACAACATAAATTCACACAGACATGTACATTTGTTGACACATGTCATCTACAGAATGCCTGAGACGCCATATGCGATAGTCGGCTGCAACAACAACAAAGTGTCTGAAACAAAGTGTCTTCGCGCCAGGTGGCGGGAGGGAGGGCGGAAAAGATTGTCCAGAGGGAGACATGAACTGGGGGATAGGACTTTGGTGATGAAACAGTCTTAGGCCCCCCCCCTCCAGCAATGCGTACTAGTCGGCTGCCGTCACCATCACGTGGGAGTGGCGCCGGGCGTACACGCGGGAGGGGGATTGGGTAGGGATTGGGGGTGGGGGGAAGCCGCTTGCCACTCTTATCTCCCAGAGGGCCTTCGACTCCAGCAGCTCTCTGGTTCGACCTTGGTACAGGAAATTGTTTTGGCTGACTGACTGGCACATTTATCCCAGCCACGTCACTTTAAATTTGATTTGAATAGAGTGAAATATAACTCTATTGATTTGAGTGGAGTGAGTTTTAACAACTCCGTCCAAATGACTGAATGCATTATTAGTCCAAGTGTCCAAGTGTCTTAATCAGATCATTTTGGTAGGTCTTGTGCGCGGTAAACAGATCCAAAATCTTCTTATTGCAGTCCAAAAGCTTCGATAATCCAAAAATGACCACGTCTTCAAGTTGGTAGCCCGATTATGATGTCCCAATAGGCAGAGAGGGTTAGCCTTATTCTGCTTCTTGAAGAAAATATGCAATCCACTGATTAGATCCATTTAGAGTTGATTTGAGTATAGTCCGGCAACCGGCACGAAGCAGAGCATAGCAGCGTCAGGCTCCATGGAGCAGTAGAGGCGGCGGTAGGAATTGCCTTGAGGAGCCTGGGAGAGGAGAGAAATGCGACTGTCTCTGATGACCCTCCCGGAGCCGGGATAGGAGTGGGTCTGAGATGGCCAGAAGATGGAGGGCGTAGGGATCTTGATGGTGTGTAGTTAGAGACCGTTGACCGGAGGTATGCCAGGTCGGGGGCAGACTTGTAAAGTAATAAAGGAAGGTTTTGTCATCTTGTGTGAAAAGCTGCTACAGAATCATGGTGGAAACCTCAACCCTTGCTTTTCTACGTCCTTTCCTTCATATTTCTACGTTTTGCAGCTTTAGCTGTAAGTGTTGTTTACTGTAAAAACAACGTACCGTTACATGATAACATCATACTATGTTGCTTTACCTCTGTCTCTCTCTCTCTGTTCAGCTATCCTTTTCTTTCTCTCTCTCTCTCTCTCTCTCTCTCTCTCTCTCTCTCTCTCTCTCTCTCTCTCTCTCTCTCTCTCTCTCTCTCTCTCTCTCTCTCTCTCTCTCTCTCTCTCTCTCTTTCTGTTCATCTAACTTTCTCTCTCTCTCTCTCTCTCTCTGTTCAGCTAACTTTATCTCTCTCTCTGTTCAGCTAACTTTCTCTCTCTCTCTCTCTGTTCAGCTAACTTTCTCTCTCTCTGTTCAGCTAACTTTCTCTCTCTCTCTCTGTTTAGCTAACTTTATCTCTCTCTCTCTCTGTTCAGCTAACTTTCTCTCTCTCTCTCTCTCTCTCTCTCTCTGTTCATCTAACTTTCTCTCTCTCTCTCTCTCTCTGTTCAGCTAACTTTCTCTCTCTCTCTGTTCAGCTAACTTTCTCTCTCTCTCTGTTCAGCTAACTTTCTCTCTCTCTGTTCAGCTAACTT
>NW_028171927.1:2500-5000 GCF_963971535.1 Notolepis coatsorum
GTAGGACTTGTTATTTTTTTAATTTTTTTTTATGATATTTTTATTGATTTTCACCATGGTCCATACAAACAATATCTTGACTTCGCCTTCATTTATCTCAGCCTTCTGCAGTACAAATTGCATCAATTGTTAATAATTCTTACTTAACTTAAAAGTTGCGGTGCAGAAGTACCAGTACTATGAGGACCCATACAGTCAATAACATCCTATACTTCTTCTTTTTTTTTCTAGACAAACAAAAACAATAACCAAAAATAACAGATAACAAAATGATATGTTAGGGTACATCTCCAATACATCTGCATCTACCATAAAGCAAACAAATAACAAAATAATATGTTGGGGTGCATCTTCCTGATACTCAACTCCCTTTACACAAGGTTCACTTAACAATTATCCCGAATGGTCATTTCTGTATACCTTAAACAAATGAAGATCGTAACGGTGTAATGTACATGCATATCTCAGTTTGCTATCCACAGAGGACGTGCAACGGATTAAATGAGGTGGGAACTGCGTTCCGTCAGCATTGCGTCCGGTGCAATTGGTGTGTATTTAAATGAGGTAATATGGGCGGAACATGTGCCCTTTCTATGCAACTCAGCCTTGTCCAAAAATGCTCCCTATCCACAAATCCCGGTGCCAGTTAATGCTACGCACCTACCTTCTTCACAGACATGGTGGTAACTAAGCGCAAAGCCCTAAACGCTATGGGGCATCATGCCAGCGTCACAGGTGATCATGGCAGCAGTAATTGTTGCCAGACGCAGGCATCGTAATGCTATATAAATATGTTTATTATTATTATCATTATTGACTGCACTCACGTTCCATACCACGTTGAATAAACTTTTCATTCATAACGTGTTGTCGGTCCGTGAGGAGTAGACGCTGAAGCAGGCCAATGAAACTTTTATTCTGGAGCATAAGAGGTTAAAGGTCCCCTATCTTACTATTTCTTTCACTATTTGGGCAATTTTACACAATTCCTGTGAGTCTATGGAACACATCTGTACGTTTTTTTTTTTTTTTTTTTTTTATCATTGTTTTGTATTTCTAATCAAGTACCTACAGCAGCAGTTTCTGCACTTCCAGATTCCAAGCTGTTTTTGGCTGGGCTCTGCCCATACTAGCAATGCGCTTTGAGTGACAGTCACCCACACAGCGTGATACATATGAGAGAGAGCAAGAGAGAGAACGAGCGAGCGAGAGATAGAGAGGGAGAGATAGAGAGAGGGAGAGAAAGATAGAGGGAGAGAGAGAGGAGAGATTGCTCCGTGAGCGCGAGTGTGCGTGTGTGCATGTGTGAGCGGCTCGACTCGCGATTGTGTGTAAATGCAGGGGGAAAGATAGAACACATCACTCCTGTCCTCCACTCCCTCCACTGGCTCCCGATCAAACACTGCATTAACTTTAAAACACTACTCCTCACCTTCAAAGCCCTCCACAGCCTGGCCCCCCCCTACCTGACTGATCTCCTTCTTCCCTACCGCCCCACCCGTTCCCTCCGGTCCTCCTCCACTGCCTCCCTCACTGTCCCGACATCCAAGCTTAAAAACTTCGGAGATCGGGCCTTCTCTCGTACTGCACCCCGACTCTGGAACTCCCTCCCCCAGTCCATCAGAGACTCCCCTACACTCTCCACCTTCAAAGCTCGCCTCAAAACCCACCTGTTATCCCTTGCCTTCAACCCCCCCCACCCTTAAACCCCCCCCCCTCCCCTCCAACCTGATTGATGTCTGTCTCCAGTCTTTTTTGTGCTATCAGGCTGTCTCCCCTGTTCCCCCCATGGTCTCATGTTCCTTTTGTTTTTGTTTCTTTGTTGTTTTTGTTTTTGTTTCTTTGCTTTCGTTTCTTTGTTTGTACTCCGGCTCCCGACTACTGTCAGCGACTTCGGGTTATTGAGAAAAGCGCTATATGAATTAAATGAATTATTATTATTATTATTATAGAGACAGATAGAGGTGTCTCTTTAGAGGTGTCAGTGACAGGGAAACCGCTTCCGCATTATTCCCACTGCTCCGTTGTTGAGCGAATTGTTGATTGTGGGCGGTGGCTTCAACCCAGTGGCGGCTGCTGACCAAATTTTTTGGTGAAGCACAAATTATTATATTATATTTATAAAACATCCCCCAATGTGTGTGTCAGTAGTGGCTGGTGAGTTAAAAAATTGGGGAGGACGGGAGATAATAAAGAAGTACAGACACACAGGACAACAGGCACTAGTAATAAATACCTTGGAGTAACTCTTGACACACACCTCACTTACACACATCACAACAATAGCTTAGTCAAGAAGGCAAATCAAAAACTATTTGTTTACAGCAAGATCAGACCATTTCTCATCCTCACTGTTTCAAACACATCTGTGTCCCCGCACAGCGGTTTGTGCCAGATGTCTGCATTTTCATTTTCCATAGTTATATAGTGATGAGAGCACTCAGGGCCGCCTCAGGGGGTGTGCGAGCAGTGCGGTCGCACAGGGCCTCGCGGGAAGGGG
>NW_028171926.1:0-20000 GCF_963971535.1 Notolepis coatsorum
ACTATTATGAATTGAAAATGGGGGACCCTGATGTAAACAAGACAATTTTTCTGTTTGATATCTCAATGTTTTGTAATAAAAAAAATTATTCTGATTGGACAAGAGATAACAATTATTTGCATCTTTATTGTAACAAATGTATGAACAGTCAGCAATAGATGTCAAATGATTTACAGTAATATCAAGTAACAAGTGACTTATATCTCGACCATTAGCCAATGGAAATGCATCTTCAGAAATAGGATCAGAGAAACAAGACTGACACAAAACCAAATAGGGAACAGGTATTAGTCAGCTAGGTAAGATTGGATTACAACTGAGCTCAACATGATTAGAACACAGACTCAGAATTTGTATATTTACAGTTGAATCATTGTATATTACATTTGCACTCTGGTTGGATGCCAAACCTCTTTTCATTGTACTGTACTTGTGCTGTATAATGACAATACATTTTAATCTAATCTAATCTTTAGACAAGGTTTAATAAGGTGCAAGGTTCAAAGTAATCAATTATTAGTATCAATTTATTTGTCTAAAGATGATCCATGATCCTTTTTGATGACAGAGTGTGAACTCTCAAATGGCAACGATAAATACTACAGTAGGTGGTGGACAATTAGCATTTCAATGGTGTGGGGGTTGCAGTCTAGAGCGTGGAACTCTAAACCTCCTCCCAGAGGCCAGTAGCTCATACCGGAGTAGTGGCAGTATGTGGAAAGGACTACCCCATTGGATGTGGTTTGAGCTATCAGGTAATGGTATTCTTGAGGATGCAAGGCTGGAAGTTAGACAGCATACTCACAACAGTTTGGCTCAGCACCAACAACCCATTTTCTTTCACTCTAAAGTACAGTTTATTCCCCCTCAAATGTATATACTCTATTATTACTATATACTATTTTTGTATCACAAACAGTGCTGTATATTTGTAGACCTCTTCCAATGTACAGTTTATATGTCTGAGGAGAAGACTGGTACTCATCATCTTCGTCTCCACAAAGTAGGCTACTGGGGGGGTCTACTGTATGTGAGACATATTTCCTTTAGAGTGAAAGAAAAATGACATGTGAACAAGTATGTTGTGTGCCAGGTTAATGTACTCTACTATTTTTGTATCACAAACAGTGCTGTATATGTACAGTTTAGCCCCCCCCCCCCCCCCCCCCCCCAACAGTGCTGTATATTTGTAGACCTCTTCCAATGTACAGTTTATATGTCTGAGGAGAAGACTGGGTCTCGGGCTGCCTGTCCTGTTCTCCTCCTCCTTCTCCTTCAGCTGAGCCTCCAGCTCCTCGCACCTCTTGGCAGCCAGATATGGACACATGGAACACACACAATCACACATGCACAAGTACACAAACATAAACACAATGACCATCAGACCATCAGTCCATTAGTACATTAAAACCAGACACTGTCCGCAGACTCTTTACATCTTTACTACCGTAGGCTCCATCACCTTGGAACAGATAATACTTGTGCAGGCTCTATCACAACATTATAGAAAGATGTGTTTGTTATTAATCAAGCAGGCTTGGATCCCATACATGTAGGTTTAACAATAGAGATGTTTACAGGCTCAAGACAGTTTTCTGCTCTGTTGTGAGTCCTGTTTGTTTAAACAGAGAAAGATTTGAACCTTGTCTGGCCAACAGTACCACTTTCTGGCCTGTGATTGTCTCTCTCTGGCCTGTGGTTTTGATTGTGACTGGCTGGCTGTATTCCTACTTGTTTGCAGTCCATTTTGCATTTTGTTACAATGTTGCCAACATCTGCATAGAGCAGGAGATCATAATGAGTTTCCCACACATTGCAAAATGAAATTCAAGGACTTTCAAGTACTTTCCTTCTCAGCCCTTCACCATACGGCCGTGTTGCTAGCATTCGCATACAACCCCCCCCCTACATTTACATGTAAATGCAGGAGGGGGGGGGGGTGTATGCAGCCACACTACAGTATACCACACTACCGGATCTCCTCGCTGGTAAACAAGAATACCCTGAAGACTAGTTAGAAGTTAGATTTGACACGTTTTAATATATACACTTTGACTGCTGAATTTACACGTAAAGATAACAGTCGAAATAAGTCAAATGAGCAGACATATAAAATCACAGTTTTTCACATTAGGATCTAACATCCTTTAGGCCACCTTGTTTATGGTTTGATTCAGTTTTAGTAGAATGTAAAATACATGAATGATGAAATGAGCACATAAAGTGCAGACATACTATAAAATCCTATCTACATGGGTGTTCCAGGTTAGTGTGTTATCGACAAAAATCCCAAGATATTTATATGAAGAGACCTGTGAGATGGACTGTGTGTGGATGACCACAGGCCTGTGGTCCCCAACACCTCTGGGGTCAAACACCATCTCCCCAGTCTTCTTAACATTTAAAACCAGACCGTTATTGTCGCACCAGTTTACAAACCTCTGGATTTCCAAATAATAGTCAGCTAGGTCACTGTCATTCTTAATTAGAGCTAAAATGGCAGTGTCATCAGAAAATGTTATGAAGCGGTTGTTAGGATAGATGCTTCTGCACTCGTTTGTATATAAGGTAAAAAGCACAGGTGAACTTACTATACCCTGGAGAGCTCCAGTGCTCAGGGTTCTAGATTCTGAAAGAGTGCCGTTAACACTGACCCGCTGAGAGAAATTGTACAGACAGGGTGGGTGTTCCAGGTTAGTGTGTTATCGACAAAAATCCCAAGATATTTATATGAAGAGACCTGTGAGATGGACAGCACCCGACCGATCCACTTCTGCTGCTCCACGGTGAGAGCTGCACGCCAGGCCTGTGGCAGCAGCTGTAGGCCGACACACACAGTAGAGTTCAAGTTCAAGTTTCTTTATTAGTCGTCATACAGAAGTACAGAATACTTTTATATAAAATGCTTCTTTCTGTTTTGCTCCAGAGATTGTGCTAGATAAAAATAGATAAGTATAAAATAAGTATAAAATATAAGTCAAGTACGTAAACAAAAGTGTTCAATATATATACATATATACAATGTACAATGCAGAGTAGGTTGAGTTTAGATTCCCTGACTAAAAGTGATATAATCACAGAATTTGCCATATAAAACTCACCTCTGCACTGTCAGCAGGCAATAGGGCCATCAGTGAAGCCATCCTCCAAACACTGCTGTGCTCTGAGGATCAAAAATAGAGAATTGAGGGGGTGGAGAGAATCCTGGCCATCAGGGGAGAGGGGGATCCAGACACTCAGCTGGGAGACTCCTGTGTCAGGATCAGAAGAACACCTCACATCAATAGTGACGCTTCCAGCATTGGTGGCTTAATCAGCTGGTCAGAAGATGTGTCAGAGCCACCTCTCACCTGCTCCCTAAGCACCTCCGAGGTGAAGAACTTCATCAACACCCCCATGGAGGTTCTCGACTGGCCTTGCCACACACAAAGCATCGAGAGGGTTGTTAAAATGGTGACTGAGGCCTCTGCTAAGTACTTTTCACAAGAAAAAAGGGATGGAGGGATCAGGGCCCAGGAGACCAGCAGGAGGCTGATGTCCAAGAATGAATCCAAGCAGGACTTGTGCAACCTGATCAAATTTAAGAAGATAGAGGATTGATGGAGCCCCATGGATTTTATCAATAGGCTACATTGAGACGTTTGTTAAAATGGTTACAGAGGTTTCTGCTGAGTAGTTCTGGAAAGAGCTCACCTATTTATGGCTGACGTTGACTTTAACTTTGTGTTTGTAGGTTGGTGGCTAAAGCAGTACAGTAGGAGATCTTGCCATCCAAGAATGAGTCCAATCAAGATATTGGAACCTGGCAAAGTTCAAGAAGTCAGGAGATCGAGATTTAGAACTTAGGTGTTTGTGTGCATTTCAAATACAATTTATAATTTGTTAGTATTATTATTATTATTATTGATCTTTGGAGTTGTATCCAGTTATATACAGTTCACTTGTTAATACATTTGATGGCTTTGTCATTATACAATACCAATGGGTTCAAATGGTCAAATCAGCCATTTTGAAATCCAAAATTATGCAGGTTATATTTATCCTATCCCAAAAATGACCTCATATGAATGAATGAATTCCCCATTAAGAAACACATCATTTAGACACCTTGCATGTTAGGAATTCCTTCAGATTCATGTTATCATCCATGTATGGCCAAGGGGTGAAAAAACTATAGCAGACACCCGCCGAAGGGCATTGATTAGGGAGACGTTCTTCCATGTCCAGACTTACCCATTCCATGACAAAGTCTATTCATGTTGGAATGAAAAAAGGTCACATCAAGTTAAAATATATTTTCATATTGTATGAAAAAAAGAAGGTAAGATTCAGACTGAACAGACATTTCTCTTAGGGGATGGATCAATAAAGTATATCCATGTAATTATGACTACTTACACTGTTCCGTGTCGACTGACGCTTGGACCAGCTCTGCGTCAGATGGAGAACGCCGCCCCGCTGCAGCTGTGGTGGCGGCAGCTGCCTCCTTGCGGTCACGGAGACGAACGTAGCGGACGACGTCCTCCATAATTTTTGTCCTCGCCGGCGTCTTTCGTACGTAGGCGACATAGCTAAGCAAATGTGAAGATGCATGCTTTGAGTGCTTGGCATTCCAATAACACACAACTAACCACACAACATTATATTAATCGATTGAATTTAATTTGTATACGTTCAAACATACCGGACAGTATTGGGGTCCTTTGACTGGTACAGGTCCTGCAGGGTCTCACTCTTGTACTGGCCGAAGCCAACAAGGGCCAGGCCCTCCTGCCCGGGCAGGAGACACCTCTCTTTGGCTGACTAGAATGCCCGGATATAGTGGACCAACTCCATAAAGTCCACATAGGCACTCGAGTAGCGAGTTAAGGCATCCTAAAGACAGATACAATGAGACAGTTCAGTTATTAGACAGTTCAGTTATAGAAGTTTTCTATTTGTACCTACCCCTAGCAGACTGTACAGCATGTATTGTGTTTAATTACACTTGCTTGACTTGCTCACAATAGAAACACACAGTAATACAGTAGATGCTTTGTTTTATCCTATCCTTACGGGAATTCGTTTTGTGCCATTAATTCACATTACCTGGCATTAGCAATAGAATGACAAACAGCAAGATGCATGTCATGTCAGCATGTATTGTGTTCAATTACACTTGCTTGACTTGCTCACAATATAAACACACAGTAATACAGTAGATGCTTTGTTTTATCAAGCGCGCACACACGGTGTTATAACCAAATAACTCGAGTAGCGAGTTAAGGCATCCTAAAGACAGATACAATGAGACAGTTCAGTTATTAGACAGTTCAGTTATAGAAGTTTTCTATTTGTACCTACCCCTAGCAGACTGTACAGCATGTATTGTGTTCAATTACACTTGCTTGACTTGCTCACAATATAAACACACAGTAATACAGTAGATGCTTTGTTTTATCAAGCACGCACACACAGTGTTATATTAACAAACGCATTCATCAATAGTAATATATAGCGCGCACGCACGCACACACACGACGCACACACACGGTGTTATAACCAAATAGCGCTCTGATTAACAAATAGTAATATATAGGTTTCTTTAGACTAGAATAAGTTAAATTAACTTACCGTCTCTGGAAAGTTTAACGTTGGTCTGTAACGCTGTGACTGAGCTATAATCCAAATGTTGAAAGAGTGCCAACACAGATCCAAAAACAGTTTAACCTATTGGTAAACAAACGCATTGTTGAAAATATACACTGACTGCTGTTGTGACATGGTTTAAGATAGTATTGACTAGTTTACTAGTCGCCGCCCAGCTTCATCAACATCTGTCCAACCATGAGCTCTACGAACCCCTTCAGTCAGCCTACTAAGCACATCACAGCACAGAGACCGCCCTCATCAAGATCACTAATGACCTCCTCCTTGCTGCAGACTCCGGACACATCAGCCTCCTCATCCTTCTCGACCTCTCCGCGGCGTTCGACACAATATCCCACTCAGTCCTCCTCAAATGCCTCTCCGACAACCTAGGCATCACCGGTACAGCTCTGTCATGGTTTCATTCATATCTCACTAATATATCTCAGTTTGTCAGCGTCAGCGGCTCATCCTCCCCCCGGCCCCAGTCAACCACGGTGTCCCCCAGGGCTCTGTGCTGGGTCCCCTACTATTCACCATTTACCTGCTCCCCCTCGGTCAGATTATACGTCACCACGGACTCAACTTTCACTGTTATGCAGATGATACTCAGCTCTACATCAGCACCTCACCATCCTCCCAGCTCCCCCCACAGTCTGTAGTCAACTGCCTCCACGCTATAAAAACCTGGATGGCAACCAAATTACTTAAACTCAACAGCAAAAAGACAGAGCTCATGGTTGTGGCCCCCAAGGCACTACTCGGGAAGGTTGGAGATCTCCTCCTCCACGTTGACGGCTGTTCCATCTCCCCGTCTCTCGAAGTCCGTAACCTGGGCGTCACCCTTGACTCCACACTTTCATTTCACTCCCACATCAAATCTGTCACCAAGTCTGCCTTCTACCACCTCAGGAACATCTCCCGTCTCCGACCCTCACTCTCAGACTCTGTGGCGGAGACCCTGATCCACTCATTTGTCACCTCCCGGTTGGACTACTGTAATGGAGTCCTGTTCGGGGTACCCAGCAAAGCCCTAGACAGGCTCCAGTATGTCCAGAACTCAGCTGCCAGGGTTCTCACTCACACCAAGCCCTGGCAGCACATCACCCCCACCCTCATCCATCTCCACTGGCTTCCAGTCAGGTTCGGCATCACCTTCAAACTCCTGCTCCTCACCTACAAATCCCTCCATGCCCTCGCCCCCCGGTACCTGTCTGATCTCCTCCACCAGTACACTCCATCCCGGAATTTACGATCCTCTGATCTAGGTCTCCTCTCCATCCCTCGCACCAGGTTACGGACTTTTGGGGACAGAGCCTTCAGCGTGGCGTCCCCTACCCTCTGGAACTCTCTCCCCCCCGAAATCCGCAACGCCCCAACCCTGGACACCTTCAAATCCGCTCTAAAAACACACCTCTTCACCAAGGCTTTCCCCATCAGTTAGTTTTAGATTAAATTAGGTCCATTATCCCCTACTTTCCCTCATCCCCTCTTCCCCCTCCCCCCCTACTTTCCTTGCCCTATTTTTTGTCCTGATTGTAAAGCGACCTTGGGTTCTATGAAAGGCGCTATATAAATTTGATTTATTATTATTATTATTATTTACATTTGAAAAATAAACGCGACTCCAGTTGCAAAACAAAAGTCTTCTTTTCTTCTTCTTCTTCTTCTTCTTCTTCTTCTTCTTCTTCTTCTTCTTCTTCTTCTTCTTCTTCTTCTTCTTCTTCTTCTTCTTCTTCTTCTTCTTCTTCTTCTTCTTCTTCTTCTTCTTCTTCTTCTTCTTCTTCTTCTTCTTCTTCTCCTAAATGTGGATACAGCAGCGCAGCATCCACAAACTCACAACAGCGCCACTATATGGCCAAAATAATACATGGTTTAACAAATGGTGGTTTAAATGCATTAACAAAAAGCCGGCGCGTCGGGGAGATGTCACCAGCTGTGTGAGAGCGCCCCCGCTGGTCATTGTTACCATTAACCATGCAAACGGCCCCCAAACGGCGCACAAACAGTTGTTCCATGACTTTTCATGGCTGTATCTGTAGCTGCAGAGCCACAGAACAGCAAAAGAGAAACCATTAGCTGATTGGTGGATTGAATGATTGACAGCATTGTTATCCATTCAATGGCAAGAGTTTAACTGCACAGACCGTGCTTAGATGAAGTTAATAGCCTATTTTGATTGGCTGTTATTTATTATTTATTTAACAATGGGTCAACCTGTGAAGTATTCTGCACGAATAATTACTGCAGGCAATACTGCAGTGCAGGCCTGCTCAGAGCTGTCAATTTTGGCAATTTTTGAAAAAGAAAATTCACTGGCGTTTTTTTACAGAGGAAAACATTTATAATAAAAAAATAATAATAATAATAAAAAAAAAATATATATATAGGTATATGTAAATTAATAATAATTATGAATTATGAGTGAATTTGTGTGACGTACGTGGGTTGGCCATTATCATTGTTACTGTATTAGGAGACCATGTGAACATCAGATTAGTATCATGAGTTGGGTTATGTTGTTCTTGGTGGTGTGATGTGTCATCTTTTAATGCTGCCTCTTCTCTTCTTCCCAGAGACCACTCATCCTCCTGATTGAGCTGATTGCACCTGCTTGATTACACCTGTGGGCAGTTAGTGGGATGAGTGAATATAAGCGGGAAGATGACACACACACAAAAGTCTCATTGCTGGAAGTCACTTGCCTTATGGTGGAGTGGGGAGGCTGCTGTCTCGCCTATCTATGGCCTAAAACAACACTGTGTGGCACGGTGCCATTTTATCACATGGAGTGTGGGTTAGACTCCACAGCTGTGGTGGCCTGGGTTGGGCCCAAGGTTGTATCGTAGCGACTGAGTGTTTGTTTGTGTACCTGTATGTATTGTTTGTCCTCCCTTACCTTTTCCCCTTCTTGCATTATGGTGGAGGTTTGAATTCCTACCACCATAAGTATGTACTTTACTGGTTGGAAAACGTCTTGTGTTGTGTCTTCTTTCGCCTACACCTGGGACCTTGATTTTGAACATATTTACTGAGAGGGGCTGCTTTTGCTCATGTGCCGCCCTCCAGTTGTTGTTATCAGACCTGCGTACATGACAATTTGTATTTCACGTGTTGTCATAGAGAAACCTCCACTGATGAGTACTGGCTAAGCGTCCCGCTCTTAGCTTGCCCTGAATTCCCTTGGGGTAACTTTTCTTTGGAAACGAGTGGTACCACGCCTAGTACTATATAGTATGTCACTAGGGCGGGGCCTGGCAGGTGCTGGGTGTATTTGTTTTTTATTCGTTGATGGAGTACACTAGGTACATGAGATGAGGTATATCTCAGTATGGCGTAAGAGCGGGACGCTTAGCCAGTACTCATATAACTAGGTTATATACATAACCCTTCGTTAACCCTTTCACTACCACACTACAGAGGGTTAACCCTTTCACCACCACACTACAGAAGGTTAACCTTTCACCACCACACTACAGAAGGTTAACCTTTCACTACCACACTACAGAAGGTTAACCTTTCACTACCACACTACAGAAGGTTAACCTTTCACTACCACACTACGGAAGGTTAACCTTTCACTACCACACTACAGAAAGTTACCCATTTCACTACCACACTACAGGTTAACCTTTCACTACCACACTACAGAAGGTTAACCCTTTCACTACCACACTCATCATCATCATTAGGTGGCTTCTTCGTTCCGAAGGTTGCCTATCACTCTCCAACCCATTCTGTCCCCACTTCTTCTCTCCAACTCCGTGACTCCGCCTCTCACTCCACTCCAATCACAGACATCGTCTACCCAGCCTCTTCTTGGTCTTCCACTTCCTCTCTTTCCATCCACCTTCCCCATCACCACCTTCTTGAACATCTCCCCGCTGGATCCTCTCAGAACATGCCCGCACAACTCCATCTTTCTCTTTTTCAACCTCTCCAGCAGCTGTCCCCCTTGCATATCCGCTCTTCTCAGTACCTCCTCATTCTTGATCTTATCCTTCCATGTTATCTTCAGCATCTTCCTCAGTGTCCACATTTCAAAAGAGTCTATCATCCTCTTTGCCTCTTCATTCAGCGTCCATGCTTCTGCTCCGTATGAAAAGACTGACATAACATACGTTTCCAAAATCCTGGTCTTCGTTTTCCAACTTATGTTTCTTCTCAATAATTCTTTATGGTTCCAGAAGGTTACAGAAGGTTAACCTTTCACTACCACACTACAGAAGGTTAACCTTTCACTACCACACTACAGGTTCTGTATCGTTAGTGGCTTAGCTTGGCATCACACTGCACTATCTCGCGTACGTGCACGCGTACTGAATAAACCACAAATGTACCTCTAATACCAGTATTAGTCTGACCACACCCCTCATCAGCTTACCTTCATAAGCAGGTGTGTGGTCACCTGCTCTCCTCCTTCTCGCTTTCACCACAAGGAAGAAGTGCCTCGGTAGATCCCCACACTTGACACCATGATGGAAGAAATTGGATTAGGAACAGCTTGGGAAACAAGGATACGTTGACATCATATCTTTATTTTCTCTCTCACTATTTTCGAGAAAATACGGCGATATTGTCTTCGTACTGGAGTGTCTAGAAGATGATGATCATTCTAAAAACCCTCCACCGGTTTTCGTATTGGGAGCACGCCGCTGCATGCTTCTCAACTGCAGTTCCTTGCTGTGTTTGTTGGGGTGAAACCTGTCAGGCCACAGCTGAACTGTCGGACATGCCGCTGTTGTGAGAAGCGGTGCGTTCCAGGTTGGGTGAGTAGTGTTTGCTGGCGGGCTCCACTTGTCTGTTAGTGCTATGGGGGCTACTTGACAAAGTTTATGGAAACCGGCCCCAGGCTAGGGTCCTTTGTTTAGCCGCCTAGGCGACAGAAGGCCTTGGTCTGGAGACCATTATAGTTTTAACTAGTGGGCCGCGACCATTGACACTGGTGATCCCTGTGTGTTCTGGACGAGTGGATTCTCTCTGTCACCGTGTTAAGGCCCCATCTTTCATATCCAAATGAGAGTATTCCTTCACGAGGGGATATGTGCATGTAATGTGCGATAGCGGCAGATTCATGTTCGAAGTCAGCTACACAGGCCAGTTGGTACTGTGCTGATTCCGCCGGATGTGGTAAAGTCACCGTTGTGAAGCGGTGTTGACATCTTGTTTTCTCTTTTCTCTTAAAAAGTGAGGAGAGGTTCAGAACGGCGGCCTGTCTGGGTGAGTGTTATGTCATTGTTTACATGTTCATAGCTTACGGTTAGCCAGTCAGCTGTTAACTGCTGCGTTAGCCTGCTGGATCGCTGCATGGCCTGCTTAAGGCCTACTATTAGCTAGTCAGCTGTTAGCTGCGGGGCTAGCATGTCGTGGTCGCTAGGTAACGTTAGCTTGCTGCTATGGCCATGGCTGGCGCGGGGTAGCTTAGCTTCTCGCGCGCCGCCGGGAGCTCGCTTCTGATCGCCGTTAGCTTGATGCTATTCTGTTGAACGTGCTTTGATTTTAACATGTTTTACACTCTTGACCGCGACGTCATCCTTGACAGGGGATGTTTCGTCGACCCTGCCCTGAGCCTGGACGGGGATTGCGTCAACAAAGAGGACTGTAGCGACTGGTTGGAGCGGCGACGCTGCCCGGATCGAACAACACAGGACGGCTGTGTTCTACGGTGTCTTGTGACTGCACTTCGCTGATCTGCGTTCCGGGTAGGAACGGGGTTGACCAGACCTCATAACACGTCTTCTGGTTTTACTTTGCTAAATGTATTGTGAATAACGGTGTTTTTTCCCAAAACGTGTGTTGTTGCAATGCATTTAGGATACGTTGCGGGTTATGTGTGAGCTGTTTTTGTCACTGGCAGTTAGCTTCTCCGTGCAGATCGTGATGTATTGATCTGGTTGTTGTGTGAGAAACATCATGGTGTTTATGTGTACCGTGTACTCACTACTAAGGCAACTAACCTATGAAGCTATGCTTGGTGACAAGTGAGTAAAAGAATGTTCTTTCTCAGACTGTAATGACAATGAACAGTGTGTTCACACATTAACAGGTTTTCCTGTTTTAACTGGCCGTATTGAGGGTAAAATAGGAGGATTGTGTTTTTCCCCCCCGGTTCCCTGGGGACTTTATCACCTCCTATCAGACATGTTGTGCATTAATTGTGTCTTTTGTGTGGTAGGGATACGATGTAACTCTTAGCTTGATTGCTGAGGTTGTGCTAAATCTGCTGGAGAAACTTATTTCCTAAAGGGAAATTGGTTTGGTTGCTGTCATGTGTGCTTAGCAAGGCCTGTGGTCGATACTAATCAAGAATGATGTATTCTCTCATTGTGAAAAAAACGGCGTTCCTCTGTTGAGTGTTTTTGCCATTTTTTGTAGGTGATGATGGGTTGTGTGTGTCATGTGACCTACAACTGGGTTGTACTGGCCACAGAAGCACATGTGTATGTTGGACCGGGGTTCTTAGAGCCCTCTCTATTCTGTGTTTTTCCTTAGTAAAAATCAGATAGCAGGTTAGCTCATGCGCTGTGTGGAGCTGTGAAACGCTTCATAGAGCTGACTATGACTGTGTCATATTCTCTTTTTGTCGTTACGTCGTATCATGGGTGTGGGGTCGTAAAGGGGTGAACTGGTAACCTTTCCTCTCCCCATTGTTCTGTCGGTCAGGGGTACACCCCCTGTCCTTCAAGGTTCCCGTCACGTGGCGGTTCGGCACGTTACGGGGGGGGGGGGGGGGGGGGGGGAGGGAGTTCCTGGTCCCACGGCCTGGTATATTGGGCGTGTGCACCGCAGGAATTCCCCCGCCATAGAGTACGTCACCGTGCGCGTCTCTGTTGGTAGGACTTCCGTGTGCTGTTCAGGTCCATGTGATGGATCTGTTTTCAGGGGGGGTGGTCAGGGCTCCTCCTCACCAAGCGCCTATTCAGGCCTTCTGTGAGTTCGGACTCCTTCTTCCATGTGAGGAAGCCTCCATCAGAGTACAGAGCCTTCCTCCTCAGATTGTCAAAGTGAGTGGACCCTCTAGAAGGGTCCTTTTCTATTGTATGTATATTCGATTCAATTCGTTTATTGAGTGTGTATGGGTTCAGTGCCTCTTCCCCGGAGGCCCTAAAACCAGTTTTTTACATGGCTCAAGGTGCAATATATTCTTTTCAATCTGTACAGCTCGCGTGGGAAGTCTCTCTGGGGATCCCCGTCTCTTTCCTATGGGAGGGTGGTGGGATGTAAAAATGTGAAATTTTTTTACCCCGGCTGTGTAGACTGGGATACATACTGTTGATGCTTCCTTCTTTCTATTCCAGAAGTGTTGGAGTTAGGGAGTGTCACACCCCTCTTGTCGTTCCCCTGGGCGCCTTGGGGATTCAATGACAGGTCTAAATAGCCTGTTCATTGATGGGGGTGTGTCCCGACGCACGTATAGTGCTAGCTCGCTGTAAACAGGCGATTGACTGGCACGCCTTGGTTGCTTGTGGTTGAAACAGCGTTTTTATAAAGCAACTGAGATGGGGGTTTTTCCTCTTCCGACGACCACATCCCATGACCTGGGTGGGTTGTCGACGGATTCTCGTTCATGTCTGGGGGATGATGACGGGATGGATCTGAACATATGTAGTGGGGTCTCACGCCCCTTGGGGTGGGCCACCAGGCGCGGTTCGTCCGAACGTCTGGGTGGCGCCTTCTTTTCATGTTAAGATCAACACGCATATCTGCCCTTCTCCTGGAGTAGGCATGTCGGCGTGGTTAGGGCACGGGACTGGTTCTGGTCACGCTGGTCCAGATCAGTTGAACCCGTTGTCCGCCGGGGATGCAGATCTGCTGTTCTGGTACCCTGAGGGACTTGGGCTTTTTTCAGGGGGAAAAATGCCAGGTCGGTCTGGGTGTCACAGGGTTAAGCGCTATGGAGACCCTGGTTGGGTATGTTTTTACTCAGCACTGTCGTCATGGCTTACAGCCATGCCATTCTGTACGCGCTCGATCTCGTCGGATCTCGGCCGCTACACAGGTTGGTCCTGGTTAGTACTTGGTTGGGAGACCGCCGGGGAATACCAGGTACGGTGTGCTTAGGGGCTGGTTCTCCATTATTTTTCGCTCCTCTCTCACGCATGGCGAAGAGGGGCCTGTGGGGGTGGTTTTTTGACCTCCTCTGGTGACCCTGTGCTTCCCGTACCGCCAGGCCCGGTCCGAAGTGATGTTTGCGACCCGTAGGCCTGGGTTGACCCTTTTTGGAAACTGAAACACTTGTACTGCGGTATAGCCGGTGTATACCCGCAGGTGTGTTTTGGAGTTTTTTCTTGAGGGGTTATAGGAACAACCACCGCATTGGGTAACACCGAGGTGGTTGATTCCCTGGTGTGTTGGAGCAGTGTCAACTCCCGGGTTCACCGTTTGAGGGTGCCCCTGCACGTTCATGACGTCTGCCAATCGTGTCAGCCTTCTCTGCCTCGACCCCTCTGGGTGGGGGTTGTTAAATGGAGGCTTGGTCATGCAACACCGCCAGCTTACGCTCCTTCCGCCGGGGCGGCTGTGTTCAGCTGTCCCCTCTGGCGCCTGTCTCGTCCGCAGTCTCCAGGCTAGGGTTAACAGCCTGTTGCCTGGTTTTTCCCCGGTGCGCTGCCTGCTTCCGTTGGTTAACCTTTTTTGTGTGCTTACGGCCATGCTGACTGCCTGTTCTGCAGGGTCAGTGTGCCAGGCGGTGTACTATTGGGGGGACGGGGCCCGCTCGGCTTACGGCCATACCGACCTGAACACGCCCGATCTCGTCCGATCTCGGAAGCGAAGCAGGTTCTGGCCTGGTTAGTACTTGGATGGGATTCCGCCTGGGAATACCAGGTGCAGTAACTGAGGGGCCTTTGTCCGAATACGCTGGCGATGTGGGGGGCGGGGCACTACGTGCCCACCTGGTGGGGTCTTGATGCTGGCATCATGGACTTCTCCGGGCCCCCATTCTAGGGAGTCCAGTCCTTTTGGTGGGTCTGGGTCTTCCTTCGTGCTCCGCTGCTACGGCCTTGCCACGGGGTTGGGTTTGCCCTTGACCCCGTGATTCTGGGGGCAGTAACGAGGTTGTTCCTCCGTTCGTTCCCGGGTGGCATGCGGGTTATGCGTGTGTGTAGTCGTGGGGTCAAGCCACGGTCTGCTCACCCTGTGCGTTGAGTTGCTTGAGTGCCTCTTCGCACGGTCGGGTCCGTCGCCCTCCCGTGACGTCCCTAATAGGGGGGCTACCCGCCATTAGGGGGGGTCGGGGGGGCTCGGCCCTCCCTGTTCTGATGGTTGTGGGGGGGCTGTCAGCGGGGTGTATTTGTCAGCCAGTGGCTCCGCTTGGCCTCCCTTGTGCAGTGTGATGCCAAGCTAAGCCACTAACGATACAGAACGATAGGTTATGACTATAACCAAGTTCTGTTAGTTAGGGGCGATGCTTGGCATCAGACGGCCGCTGCAGCCCTTGTCCTCACCTTGTGGTGAAAGCTTGGGAAGGAGGAGAGCAGGTGACCACACACCTGCTTATGAAGGTAAGCTGATGAGGGGTGTGGTCAGACTAATACTGGTATTAGAGGTACATTTGTGGTTTATTCAGTACGCGTGCACGTACGCGAGATAGTGCAGTGTGATGCCAAGCATCGCCCCTAACTAACAGAACTTGGTTATAGTCATAACCTATCGTTAACCTTTCACTACCACACTACAGAAGGTTAACCTTTCACTACCACACTACAGAAGGTTAACCTTTTACTACCACACTACAGGTTAACCTTTCACTACCACACTACAGAAGGTTAACCTTTCACTGCCACACTACAGACGGTTAACCCTTTCACTACCACAACACAGAAGGTTAACCCTTTCACTACCAAACTACAGAAGGTTAACCCTTTCACTACCACACTACATGTTAACCTTTCACTACCACACTACAGAAGGTTAACCCTTTCACGACCACACTACAGAAGGTTAACCTTTCACTACCACACTACAGAAGGTTAACCTTTCACTACCACACTACAGAAGGTTAACCTTTCACTACCACACTACAGAAAGTTACCCATTTCACTACCACACTACAGGTTAACCTTTCACTACCACACTACAGAAGGTTAACCCTTTCACTACCACACTACAGAAGGTTAACCTTTCACTACCACACTACAGAAGGTTAACCTTTCACTACCACACTACAGGTTAACCTTTCACTACCACACTACAGAAGGTTAACCTTTCACTACCACACTACAGAAGGTTAACCTTTCACTACCACACTACAGGTTAACCTTTCACTACCACACTACAGAAGGTTAACCTTTCACTGCCACACTACAGAAGGTTAACCCTTTCACTACCACAACACAGAAGGTTAACCCTTTCACTACCAAACTACAGAAGGTTAACCCTTTCACTACCACACTACATGTTAACCTTTCACTACCACACTACAGAAGGTTAACCCTTTCACGACCACACTACAGAAGGTTAACCCTTTCACTACCACACTACAGAGGGTTAACCCTTTCACCAACACACTACAGAAGGTTAACCTTTCACCACCACACTACAGAAGGTTAACCTTTCACTACCACACTACAGAAGGTTAACCTTTCACTACCACACTACAGAAGGTTAACCTTTCACTACCACACTACAGAAAGTTACCCATTTCACTACCACACTACAGACCGTGAAAGAGTTAAAGTGTTCTCTGTACATTGATGTTAGTTACCTTGTTCTGACTTATTTGCCTATTGTTGATGCAGAGACCAAATAAGACCACTGATGCACTTTTAAAAAGTAAGTAATTAATCTCTTCACTGACATATTCATGCTGATTAATAAATAACGTTGTAATCTAAGCTATTTGAAATAAACGTACATCCAGCGTTTTGACTCGTACACCCTGCTATGTGAATCTATTTGGAAAAGAGTGTGTAGACTATATTCCTGTGGTAATTGAACCAGACGACAGACACTTGTTCACATTGTGCAGAAATGTTTCCTGGGCGGCCGGATAGCGCAGCGGACTAAGCGTCTGTCTACCACCGCAGAGACAGTGGGATCGAATCCAGCTGCGGTGCCTCCGGCTTGGTCGGTCGTCCATACTGACACAATTGGCAGTGTCAGCGGGTGGGAAAGCCGGTGGGGTGGGTCCTGGTCATTGTAAACAGTGACTCCTACAGTTCGGTCGGGGCGCCTGCACAGCGAAGGAAGGATCTGGAGGGAGGTAGTGTGACCTTTGATAGTTTTAATTCATTGATCTGTTGTCAATATCTTATATATCTTACGTCAGATGTCTCTGTGTAAACACAGGCCCGATGAAACGGTCTCTGTGTAAACATAGGGCCCCATTTGAAACAGTACTGGACACAGGTGCATGATGATATCAGAAGCATGCAAAAGCACACACACACACCGACACACACACACTCACACACACACACACCAACACACATGCACACACACAAATTATATGCCGTCATCTCAGACATCAATGCACACACATAGAGAGACATACACACCCCCCCCCTTTTTTGTTCGAGAGTGTCTCACTTTAGCACACACACACACCGACACACACACACTCTAACACACCAACACACACACACACACACACACACACTCTAGCACACTAACACACATGAACACACAGAAAAGCATCTGATAAGGAGAGCGGAGGAATCAGCCCCTCCTTTCCCTCATCTAAGCAAACACCAGCACACACACACACACCACACAGACATTCATGGATACACACCGAGAGATATACACACACCATTCTGACGAGAAATGTATAAATGATGTGACGATGTATTGACGAAACCACCACTTGGCACTGGCTCGCTCGCTGTGCGGAGGTGCGTGGTCCGGATTGTGGTCTACTTGTGCTGTGACGGTTCAGTAAAACTCTGCAGACTGCCATCTGACTCTGTCTCGTCTCTCTGTTCGCCTCGCCGACATTCAATAAAAGAACTATGAGGGGATTCCTTTCAAATGGGGGCTCGTCCGGGATTGGTGATCGGAAAGAGGTGAGCAGAGACCGAGTAGATTATCTGCAGAGTTGGCACAGGATGAGTAGATCATAATCTGTATTTTTTTTATTTTTTTGTTTGTCTTCTTGTCCGTTTCGTGCATTTCTCCTGGGACGGACTGACGAGTTGAATGGCTGTGTGCGGCAGATCGGATGACGGACCCCGGGGCTGTTTCTTCAATGACGAAAGGTGAGCAGAATACCAAGTTTCTGCAATTGGAAATTCCAAATTTAAAATAGGTTTGTCATTTGAATGAAATATGCCTGCGTCTGCGAGATCTGTGGCCACACACTGTACATAGGACTTCATGCAGTTTTTTATTTAATTTTTTTTTATCGAGTCTTTCTGTGTATTGTTAAAGTGTGTGGATGTGGAGAGGTTAAAGTCCTAAAAGGGGGGGGGGGGTTAAAGTTCCCATCAAAGGTTAAAGTCCTGAGCAGTTTTTTATTTTTTTTTATCAAGTCTTTCTGTGTATTGTTAAAGTGTGTGAATGTGGAAAGGTTAAAGTCCTAAAAGGGGGGGGGGTTAAAGTTCCCATCAAAGGTTAAAGTCCTGAGCAGTTTTTTATTTTTTTTATCGAGTCTTTAGAGTGTGTGGTAGAGGTATCACTAAAGTTACAGTGTGGGTTTGAGTCCCTGTGATCTAGTATCACTAAAGTTACAGTGTGGGTTCGCCTTTCCATAGTGTGGGTTAGAGTCACTATTGAGTTGCCGTGGTTAAAGGCATATTGGGTTGCCGTGGTTAAAGGCCTATATAGCACTTTTCCAACGTGGCCCCCGTCGTCACGGTCACTATTAGTTAGAAGGAAAGTGGTACGAAAAAGTTATTCATGGTTGCTGATATGTGTGTTGAATTGATAATGTGTAACACATGTATGAAGTTCCATATGATGAGTGAAGCCATGTCTCCAGTCGAGTCAAGTGGATATAGGAATATTCATCACGGAACACAAACCCAGTGCGTTATGTTGTTGATAAGGAGGCCACTATCATTATATTAAAATGAATAAGTGGTAGGGAGGCCAACATATTATTATTAAAATAAATATCGTCCATATTGCATTAGTGTGCTGCTCTGTGGTAGAGGGATGCGGCCGCGGCGCGAGGGAACAGGTCTCTCTCCACATTGCAGTTTCAAACTATGCATTGACAACCTAGTTGATTAAATATAGGTGGGTATATATGCTCCGGGTCTGAGGAGGAGCGGGTGTTATATTATATTATTATATTATATGTATTATGTGGTGCTATATATGCAGATGTGGGTTAGTTTATTTGCATGAACCGCTCTGAACACCGCCGTCGCTCCCCCCACGGGCGCGCGGCTTGAGGGGTGGAAGCGCTTCAGAGGCGTGCATGTTCACAGAAATACACTCGATATCTGCGTTGTTACCACAAATATGGATGTTGGTAGAGGCGAGCATGTTCACAGAAATACGGTATAGTGCTGTTAAGGGGATGCGGACCAGTGATGGCGCTTTCGTCATCAGGCTCCCCATTTTCATTTCCACATAATCATCACCATTATTATCGTTATTATTTCGTTGGTGACGTTGCGGGACCACACGTAAATTACAACATTTTCTTGGAGCGACGCGCGCTCGGCCGAATTCTACTCCCTCCTCGAGAACTACAACAACACGGCTGCTAAACCCCCACTCTCTCTCTCTCTCTCTCTGTCTCTCTCTCTCACTCTCTCGTTCTCTCTCTCTTCTCCCGCTCTCACAGGACCCATTCAGAGTGTTCTCCCCCACTCGCACGCTCTCTCCCTCCCTCTCCCTCTCTCTCTCTCGCTCCCTTTCTCTCTATCTCTCTCGTTCTCTCTCTCTCTCTCCTTCTCTTTCTCACTCTCTCTCTCGTTCCTTCTCTCTCTCCCCGCTCTCTCTCTCTCTCTTTCGCTCGCGCGCCCCGGACTGGCACTTTTCCTCACACGCTCTCTCTCTGACTCTCCCGTTTTCTCTCACTGGCTCGCGCTCTCTCTCTCCCCTTCTCCCCTGCTCGTTTTTTTTTCTCTCTCTCTCTCTCTCTCTCTCTTTCAAGGTAAAAGTGGCTATGGAGAATAGCAGTGCCGAGGGGACTACTCGACGCGTACACCCGATGGGCGTACACCCGATAGCCCCACTGGGGGCTATGGGCCTTACGTCTAGGTCAGGCATTATAGCTCAGCTACAATCAATGGGCGCAGAGAGATTTGTGTCGATGTCAATCCGTGACGTAGCATTTTTTAAAGAAGGTATGTTGCGAAATGGGGCAGGAGAAGGAAGGGTGATTACGTTTCCCCCCCTCAATCCCCATTAATCTATCTTGTGTTCCCTCTCTCTTAGGCCTAAGGGGGAGTGGGTGTAGACTGGATGTAGACTGGAAT
>NW_028171925.1:0-10000 GCF_963971535.1 Notolepis coatsorum
AAACCTTCAGAGGCTCGAGGTGTCAAAAGGACTCGGAGCCTCGTCGCTCCGGGGTGGTGAGGGCGTTTGAGCGTGTGAACGGTGGACGTTCAAAGAAAAGCCGTCTATTCTTGGTCCTTGCCCCACAATGGTGGAACGAACTTCCCACCACAATTAGGACAGCCGAAACCCGACCAATCTTTCGCCGTCGACTGAAGACGCACAAACTAACCCTCTTACTGTCATGCACTCTTCTTAAATATACTAACATACACTCAACACTATAGCACTCAAGTCTTAACACTTTGATGAACATTGTTACTCAGCTGATAGAGTTGTACCCTTCCTACTGACTTGTCGTACAGAACTTGTAAGTCGCTAAGTTCGCTCTGCACACACGCACGCACGCACACACACAAACACACACACACACACGCGCACACGCACGCACACGCACACACGCACGCACGCACGCACACACGCACTCACGCACACACACACACACACACACACACACACACCAACACACACCAACACACACCAACACACACACACAGTGTGTTGTGATTATAGATTATGAACGACTTGAACAAGGATATAAACGAGTCCTTCTTTGCAACTAATGAAATTAAATAATACTATTAATACTAATGATACTTTTCTCAGAAATAAAAGTGAATAGCTTACCCTCCTATTCTACCACTGCATCACGTGCCCACCACACACCCACGCACACGCACACAAACGCACACACACACACACACACACACACACCTACACACACACACACACACACACCTACACACACACACACACACACACACACACACACACACACACACACACACACACACACACACACACACACACACACACACACACACACACACACACACACACACACACACACACACACACACACACACGTATCTAATTTCCCCCTCCCAGATTAAGAAGGCTGTGGATTAGTTCCGGCAGGGCTCCGTGAAAAGGAACGGCGCCCGAAGCAGGAAATGAACCATTACTGCTGCGAACGCTGCCTCTCTCTCTCTGCCTCTCTCTGCCACTCTCTCTCCCCCTCTCTCTCTCTTTCTCTCTCTCTCTGTTTATGTCTCTGTGTTTCTGTCTCTCTCTCTTTCTATCTCTATCTCTCTCCCTCTCTCTCTCTCCCTCTCTCTCTCTCTCTCTCTCTCTCTCTCTCTCTCTCTCTCTCTCTCTCTCTCTCTCTTTATCTATCTCTCTCACACTGTGTTTCTCTCTCACACTGTGTCTGTCTCTCTCTCTCACACTGTGTTTCTGTCTCTCTCTCTCTCTGTGTCTCTCTCTCTCTCTGTGTCTCTGTCTCTCTCTCTCTCTTTTCTATCTCTCTATCTCTCTCTCACTCTCAATTCAATTCAATTCAATCCAATTCAATTCAATTCAATTCAATAAAAATGGGCTTTATTGACATGAGAAACATATGTTTACATAGCCAAAGCCAAACAAAACAATCAAACAGAGAAATCAGAAGAAATCAGTACAATACAGAAGGAATCTTTTGTGTGATTGACAGTCTTTATGGTTGTTGTGTTCCGTTGGATATCCTTTTCTTGTCACAGCAGCTCACAAATCGTGCTGCTGTGTTTGCACATTGTTGTATTTCTCCCAGTAGGTATGGGAGTTTTGAGTTATTGTCCATGTTTTCAAAGTCTCTTTGGGTGTTTGCAATTTGTGTGAAGTATATGTCTCTGATGTCTTGGTATAGTGGGCAGGTTGTTAAGAAGTGTAGCTCGGTTTCCACCTCTTCGTGTGTGCAGTGGGTGCACAGTCTGTCTTCTTTTGGGAGCCAGGTCTGCCTATGGTGGCCTTTCTCGATGGCTAGGCTGTGCTCGCTGAGTCTGTACCTAGTCAAGGATCTTCTTAGTTTTGGACCAGTCACAGTGCTCATGTATTTGCCACTGTGTACTCTCTGTTTAGGGCCAAATAGCATTTCAATTTGTTCTGGTTTTGGGTTGATTCTTTCCAATGTGTCAGATAGTTTTCTTTTTGTTTTCTTATAATTTGGTTTAGTCAAGTGTGGTTTCTGTCTAGTGGCTCTGCTTGTGTATGTGAGTCCCAGAACCATCTGGCTGAGTGGGCATCTCTCAAGGGTCTCTCTGTGGGTGAGGGCTTTGTTATGGAGTGTGTATGGATCACTTTCTTTTAGGGGATTATAGAATTTAAATGCAATTTTTTTGGATTTTGATAATTAGTGGGTATCTTCCTAGTTATGCTCTGCATGCATTATTTGGTGTTTTCCATTGGGTGCGGAGAATGGATTTGCAAAATTCTGCATATAGAGACTCAATTTGGTGTTTGTCCCATTTTGTGAAATCTTGGTTTGCAAGTGGGCCCCAGACCTCGCAACCATACAGGGAAATGGGTTCTATGACGGAGTCTAATATTTTGAGACAAATTTTTTTATTGGAATGTCTAGCTTGATGTTCCTTTTGATAGCATAAAAAGCCCTTCTTGCTTTGTCTCTCAGGTCGTTCACAGCTTGGTTGAAGTTCCCTGTAGCACTAATGTTTAGGCCTAGATAGTTTTTTGTTTGTTCTAGGGCAATTGTGTCTAGGAGGAATTTGTGTTGTTGTAGGCTGGGTCTTTTTTGGAATATCATAACTTTAGTTTTGATTAGATTTACTGTCAGTGCCCATGTCTCAGATAATTTGTGCAGAAGATCAAGGTGCTGCTGTAGCCCTTCTTTTGTTGGAGACAGCAGCACCAGATCATCAGTAGGCATTTGATTTCTGTGTTTGCTAGGGGGATGCCAGGTGCTACAGTTTGTTCCAATGTTTTTGCCAGTTCATTGATGTATATGTTGAAGAGGGTTGGACTCAAACTGCACGCCTGTCTAACCCCACGGCTTTGAGGAAAGAAGTCTGTGTGTTTTCCCTCAATCCTCATGGCACATGTGTTGTTGGTGTAAATTGACTTTATGCCTTTCTAATAGCTTGTACAGCAGACCCTCGTGCCAAATTGAGTCAAATGACTTTTGGAAGTCAATGAAACAGGAGTATAATTTGCTTTTGTTTTTATTTATTTGGTTGTCGATTAGGGTGCTGAGGGTGAGAATGTGGTCTGTTGTACGGTGATTTGGTAGGAAGCCAATCTGTGATTTGCTCAGGGCTTTGTTGTTTGTGAGGAAATGTATGAGTCTGTGGTTGATGATCATACAGAGGATTTTTCCAAGGTTGCTGTTGACACAGATGCCACGGTAATTGTTCGAGTCAAATTTGTCTCCCTTTTTGTGGAGCGGTGTTATGAGTCCTTGGTTCCAAATATTGGGGAAGATCCCGGAGTTAAAGACAATGTTAAGGAGTTTTAGTATAGCCAATTGGAATTTGGAGTCTGTGAATTTGATCATTTAATTTAGGATACCATCCGCACCGCAGGCCTTCTTGGTTTTAAGTGCTTTTATTTTGTCCTGTAGTTCTTGTAGTGTAATTGGGGAATCTAGCGGGTTCTGGTAGTCTTTTATGGTTGACTCTAGGCTTTGTAGTTTATCTTGTATGTGTTTTTGCTGTTCATTATTTTGTATTGGGCTAAAGAGATTGGATAAGTGGTTTACCCATACGTCTCCATTTTGGATGGGTAGCTCCTCGTGGTGTTGTTTGTTTAGTTTGTTCCAGTTTTCCCAGAAGTTGTTTTATGGATTCCTCTATATCCTGTAGCTGGTTTCTGACTTGTTGGTCCCCTTTGTTCCTGACTGTGTTCTGGTTGTCTGGGTCTCTGTGTTCTGGTTGTCTGGGTCTCTGTGTTTTTGGTTTGATAGGTTGCTTAATTTTTTTCTGATATTTTTACAGTCATTATCATTACATTTGTCATGCATATCTTTATTTGTATTTGTCCTCACTTTCCTAGTTGAGGCCTTTAGGTTGGATAGGGAGGCTGTAAGGTCAAATATGTTATTGAGGTTTTCTACTGCCCCATTTACACTTTTGCTGTTGTGTTGGACGTTTTTTTCCAGGAATTGGTCTAATCGTGATTGGATCTTTTGTAGCTTGATAGCAGTTTGGAATGCTTCTAAACTACCTTCTTTCCATTTGTAGTGTTTTTTAAGTGTGTAGTTTGTTTGGTTTTGATACTTCCTGGTTGGGTGTTGATCTGTTCAGATAGATAGTGGTTTTGCTGTGATCTGACAGGGGTGTTAGCGGGCTGACTGTGAACGCTCTGAGAGACACTATAGGCCAGGGGCATGTGGCTCTTTGCCCGCCAATGTGTGGCTCCTCCCTCCATTAAAAAAAAGAAAAGAATATATATAATATTTTTTTTATTTTTTTTATTCCATAATACTTTGTTTTTTAAATGGTTCTATGGGACATCTATGGATCTCAGGGAATGTATTCCCAGTGTCAGAAATATTGTGTATGTTACTAGGCTTGAGTAAATAATTTGTAATGAACCAAAGGAGAATATCAATTAAATTATATATATATATATATTTTTTTTAACTTTGACTGTGAATAACACCATGCTAAAATGTACCAGACCTGAAAAATCTAAGCAAATTAATAAAGGGAAGATGATTAAACAGAAGGTTTTGTAGATATAGTACTGAATTCTGCCATCCGGACACATGCAATTTGAAATGATTATGATTATAGAATATCAGGCCTATAAATTACCTTATTATGGCCAAGTCGCACATCTATGGATCAGGCCAAATCTCCCCTTTCCAATGGCAGAATTCAATCTGGATTTAGTATCACCAGGCGTGATTCACAAGTACAGTTACTTTTTTATAATGTAAATTTCTCCAAGATTTTTCATCAGATTGCAACACTGTTTTTTGCTAGACGTTCACAGAAAGGTAGAGAAACTAACTGTGTTCTGTATTATGGCAATAACATTCAGGTTTGTGGGAGATAAGCCCGAAAAATAAGAGAAATAAAAAGGTTAATCCAGAAGTCAGATGATAGACAGGGGCTGGCGTGAGCTGGGTAGGGTAGTTTTTCGAAATTCGCAAGTCCATCAAAAGCCCTGGGTCTCTTCCTTCAAAAGACTACACTCACTTTTGGCTGCGCCACTTCCTCCCGTCAATATGTGCCGGTTTCCGACTCAATGCCCTGAGATTTCTATAATCATATATTTCACTAATAACAGTTACAATCATTTGTAAACAAATGTAATGCTGAAAATATACACTTTGACTGCTGTTTTGACAGGGTTAGGGTCTTTACTCTTGGCTACATTTGAAAAGAAAACGCAACATTAATTCATACATTCTGTAGAGATGGATTTATGGCCTGATGTCATTTGCGGTACAGTACCGGACCGCTCGGGCTTAAGAGGTTAACCCTGTGAGGCCCAAATAAAAAAGACATTAGCAACATCAGAGGCCAGAGGGTGGGACCTATAAACACATGAAGGGTGCCGTGACTGAAAAAAAGGTTGAGAAACACTGGTATACATGGTGTGGCTCTTTGTGGTACCACAGTAATTTTTGAGTCTCTGACTGGTTGGCCACCCCTGGACTAGCCTATCTCTGTCTCTCTCTCTCTTGTCTGTCTTTCTCTCAGTTTCTGTTTTTTTCTGTATCATTCTCTCTGTTTCTCTCTCTCAGTCTGTCTCTCTCTCTCTGTCTATTTCTCTCTCTCTGCCGCTGAGTGTCAGTGAGAAGAAAGGAAGCCTCAGAAGATGAGAGGAATTGAGGAGGAGGAGGAGGCGGGGGGGGGGGGGGGTGTTATGGTGAAATGGAATTACACCCACGCACGCGTATGTCTGATTACACGTGTGTCTCCTTGTTTATTTGTGTGTATGTGTGTGCGTGTGTGCTTGTGTGTGTGTGTGTGCGATTGTACATGAATGTATGTTTGAATGTTTACGTATAGGCCTATGTCTGTGTACAGTATACGTGTACAGTATATGTGTGTACAGTATACATACATACATACATACATACATACATACATACATACATACATACATACACATACATACATACATACATACATACATTCATACATACATACATACATACATACATACACAGGGCTGTATACTGCGATGATATCGTCGCGAATTGCCCCTTTAATTGGCCGTTGCGATTGGTAAATATTATCTGGGGGCGGGCTTGCGAGTAGTGCTTTCAAGCCTTGGATTCGCATTTCACTCCTAAATTATCCAAGGCGTGTGATGACGCGATGACGTCACTCACGCGAGCTGAGCAGTGAGCACTCAGCAGGTATGATCAGCGGGAACAATCGACTGAGCACTCACTCTGATAGACTGGCTGACTGTCTGATTTAGCTATGAAGAAAAGTAAAGTTAGTATTGCTTCATATTTTCGACGCGTTGTTCGACCTCTTATAGTGAGCCGAACTGAACTGAACTCAGACACACGGAGAGAGCTGCGGCGTCTGCTCCTCCTCCAGCCCTCCCGCACCCGTGGCTGTTGTAAACACTGGGACCTCGGTGAGCCTGCCAGCCGGCTAGCTACTGATAGCTATCAACAAATGCTCCAGTAAGTCTAGTAGTGCATGCAGGGACCGAAACTAGAGAGCGCCACCCGCCATTTGCGCTCAGTTTTTACGTTTGGCGCCTCCCACTGAGACGTCTGAGCGCCGTGTGGCGCTCAATCAAATAGTCATGTGAAAATCGAAAATCATGATCCAATTCTTTAGCGGAGTTCTCACTCGCTGTCTCAGCACACATGAAGCGCGCACCGCGCACTGCTGCTGCTGCTGCTACCCCCTCCCCACCTGTTGCATGTAAACAGAGGCTATTGCCTCACCGTGACGTTAGTCTAGTCAGTGTGGGACCTTCGTGAGATAACGTTAGCTACCGTTACAAAATGACCCAGTCAACTATTCACTTAGTTTAATACATGACTTTGAGGCATTGTGTAACGTTATCCAGCCGGCTAGCTTCGGATAGCTCCCGACATCAACAAATCCATCAGCAATAGTCCAGTGCATAATACCTCCGTTGGCTAGGTAACTAGTCACTACGAAATGTCGCAGTAAACTAAATAGTTCACTGAGGCGTTGTCCCAACGCCATCCAGCAGTAGCTACAGAAAGCTCCTGGCATCAATGTGGCTACAACAACAACATGCGTATTCGAGTCCCTGGTTTACATCGCATGAGTGAGGGCAGGGTCCAGGTGCAGCGCCGGAGAATTCTTTTGCATGCTGAATGTAGCGTTTAGGGTCCAGCTGCACCCCCGGAGAATCCTTGCTGGAGAGTATAGACACAGACAGTGGAGCTGTTTGCAGACAGCGAGGTGGCGATGTCTCGCAGATAACACAATCACAAGTATGATTATATAATATATATATATTATTAAAAAAAAATTATATAAAATAATTTTTTTTCTTTTATTTTTTTTATCAAAAACAATCGATATAAATAATGGTAAAATTGTTATTTAAAAATGTGCCCCTAAAAAATATTTTTTGCCCCTAAATTTCTCATTTAGGGGCAAGTGTGCCCCTAGTGAAAAAGCTTAGCGTACAGCCCTGATACATACATACATACATACATACATACATACATACATACATACATACATACATACATACATACATACATACATACATACATACATACATACATACATACATACATACATACATACATACATACATACATACATACATACATATAATATATTGTGACGAGCCTGGTGGGGTTCAGACTCGTCACGGTTCCAAAACAAACAAATTCAAATGTCCACACAAGTGCAATATCAATCAATACAAATATTTATTGAATAAGGGCAGAATTCAGATCGATAGGCAAATTTTTTTCCCGTAATACAGTCCGAAGGTCAAAACACAAAAACAGGCTCTCGTACAAAAAAAGGGATTGTTCAATACTCAGAGTAGTCGTCCGGTCCAGGGTCAGTACACAAGGGCGTTTCTCAGCCAGTCTAGGGTCCAGTACACAAGGAACACCTTCTCGCCTTCACCTCTCCTCTCACTACCTCTCACCTCACAAAACTCTGAATATCTCAATCTCTCTCTCTCTATGTCACAACTCCAACCGTACCTCCACTCAACTCACCTCTAGGTTTAGGTTAGGTTTACTTTATTTGATCAAGGGGGACAGTGTACATTAATAACACATTTTACAAATGTAAATGCACCCAATTTTTGCCAAAAGGCTAATTTCCATTGGCAGTCCCCCTGCCAGAAGGTACAGGCTAAAATCCTGTGTGAAAAAAGGGTTAGCAATAAAAACAGAATAAAATCAAGATAAATAACATTAGAATAAAAACACAACAAAAGCACATAGACATACGATAGGGATACAGGTCACAATACAGTCATGATGGACACAAGGACAGAGCACATCATGACATATTAAGAGACCCAGACATAGACAGACGCACCATATCCACACACACACATACATACACAGACACCTCAGTGTTGACAATGCTGGTTTTCAATGAGCCAACTCTGACTAACCTAGTGTATTTGTAGTGTGTGTCTCTGGCGTGTGCACGTGATATGTGGGTGAACTAATGATGCACAGGTGTGTTCTATCAGTACTAATCAGCTACCTAATTGTTCCTACTCCTTCCGTGGCAGTAATATCTCCCGTCCTTCACATATCCATGAGAGGGGGGGTGAGATCTGCCACAATATATATATACACACACACAAAAACAACACACAAGTAAACATGGAGAGGCACCGTGTTCAATTAAACATACACACATACATACACACATTATATATATATATATATATATATATATATATATATATATATATATATATATAATGTGTGTATGTATGTATATACATACTCTATATATACACTATATATCAGATACACCAATTCATTAGGCAGATATCTGGCATTTTTGCTTTTACCATTGGCCGATAACCAGACCCAAATGGCCAATTAACAATTGTTTAGATTTCTTTCGTTTGATATATTTGTAGTAGGGGTGTAACGGTACGTGTATTCGTCCCGCGAATTTACGGTACGGCCGTCACGGTGCGGTACACACAGCCATACGACGAATACGCCCCACAGCGCAAACACACAAGTCCCACATGCAGGCACTCGCGAGGTCCGTGCGAGAACAGCGCGCGACACACCGAGTCCGACTTCAGTTCAGAGCGGCGAAAGTGCACGGAGGAGAAAGGCACATTTACATTGGAACAGCTGCAGGGTCATTACAATTTTACAGTTTTCTTTCGTTTTCTTGTTCGCCCAATAACGTTAACCAAATGAAACCAATGGAAAGAAACACACACCAGGCCAACAAACACATCAACATTCTCCCCCGCCGGACTCACAGGCACAATCAAATAAAAAAAAGAAACATACTTTTCCGGACAGATCATCTGAGCTCCACTGTGTTTAAATCCAAATAATCCTCTGCCATTGTTGTAATATGTCATCTGTCCTCTAGTATTCAGTCTCGTCGTGAAGTAAAATTCTCTCTAGAAGTGAAACTGAAACTTAGCAAGGATAAGTTGTTAAAGGGGCAGTAGGCAAGTGGATGCCTGAACACAGAATGACACCAGTATTACTGCCTATAGAAAATTATTCTATTTAATAATAATAATAATAATAATAATAATAATAATAATAATAATAATAATAATAATAATAATAATAATAATAATAATTATCATAATTATCATAATTATCATAATTATCATAATATAATATTATAACATTAAAAAAAATTAAAATAAAAAAAACATTTATATTAATAATGATTATTATAAAAAAAAGAAAATCTGTTGTACCGAACTCGTACCGAACCGTGACCCCAATACCGAGGTACGTACCGAACCATGGCTTCTGTGTACCGTTACACCCCTAATTTGTAGTATGTTGATATAATAAGTAGACTGTGTATGTGTATATATATATATATATGTATATCAGTGCAGCCAGGCAGCACACGTGGTCTCCTCTCAGAGTGTGAGTGTTGGGCAGTCAGGCAGCACACGTGGTCTCCTCTCAGAGTGTGAGTGTTGGGCAGTCAGGCAGCACACGTGGTCTCCTCTCAGAGTGTGAGTGTTGGGCAGT
>NW_028171925.1:12500-14313 GCF_963971535.1 Notolepis coatsorum
TTAGCCTAGCTTAGCACAATGAATGGAAGCAGACAGTGCCGGTTAGCCTTCGGGAGAGGTGTTAGTTGGACAATGCCTAAGCTAACGTGCATGCCAGATAGCTTTCTACTGAACACACAGAGAGGAAACTGGTATCTATCTTCTTGTCTTTCTCTGGAGAAGACGGTAAGCTAATTTCCCAAAATGTTGGCGTGTTCCTTTAACTCATTGGTGGCCAATAACGAGTAAACTCGTGTTTTGCCGCCAACGCTTGGGCGCCAATAACGAGTAAACTCGTTTTTGGATCCTTTGATATTTTTCCTTTGATCCCCGTTCTAAACGATCATCCGGATCACTCTAGCCGTCCCTGGCTCATTTGACTACGTTGGAATTGCAATGCCGATAGAATCTCACCCGGTGGCAGTATCGCCTACCTTTTGAACTCTGATAGAAAGGGATCAGTAGAGACAATGGCTGAACTGGACTGGCAAGACTCGCTCTGAGGGGGAGGAGCTCTTGCAGAGCAAAACCTATAGATTCCCGTAAACATGTGTAACTACATATAAACGAGTAATCGCGATCGCCGATGGGATCATTGGAATTATTCTTTTTGGAGTACCTTCTGGCTAAGGTAAGGACCCCCTATGTCTATTTTACCGAACCTGAAACATGTTTCTGTAACAATCACAGTGTCCTATTTTACCGGACCTAAAATAAGCGTTTTCTAACGATCGCATTTTCGGGGTAAGACTATCCCCCCCACCCTTGATGATTTTGTGAAGGCACATGTGTACATGGTATATACCTTTGATTTGGGAGTATTTGGGGTTTCAGGGGATCAACCAGAATGATTTGGGCTTATTGCATATAACACGTCTTATCTCGCGATCTATGGAAAAAGACTGGATTATTTTGGAATTGGGCGATGTTTAGTGTAATAAACTACAAACTACAGTGTGTAGAAACAAACTCTTTTTTACATGTTGGACTAGAAATAGTGTCTGTCAAATGAGCCATACTATTGTCTCCATAGCTATAATATAGAATATACAAAAGCTCCGCAAATATCGTGAAATATCGTGAAAATGGTCAAGAAAAGCTGGCGCTAGTCAGTGCAGATGGGGAAAGCTTGTGGCCGTGAAAAAGGTAAGATATAGGTTTAACTTTTTTTTTTTTTTTTTTACTTTGACCAGTCACCTGGTTCTTTTAGCGTTTATCGCTTTTTCTTCGCATTCATACTTGGTCAAGTTCGACCGACAGAAGCAGGCTGAAAGGGTTCAGATGGGGGGGAAAGACACTCTGGGAAAGGCACGGCTGCCGTCCGGGATTCGAACGCGCTCAGCCCCAGATCCGCGCGAGCGCGGTTGTCCACGGCGCTGAAATAGCACTCGCGGTACGTGGTGAGCTACTGGAGCTCCCCTTAGGTTTAACTTTTTAGACGAAAATGATGACGAGTTCCGGCTTCATAACGAGATCGTAAAGTGCAGATTCTCGTGGAGACGTCCTTCCGGGCTATTGGATGTAGACACTACCATTGAGAAATCACAGGTCATATATCAGCTATGCCCCTCCCCCCGATACGCTGTCAAGACACCAATTACCACTGTTTACGTTGACCACGGCGTTATTTACCAACCAATTAGGATAAAGTTCGAGCTTTGAACCAAGCGTGATAGGGCAAAATGATGGATCTGACATCACCTTGCTGTACCAACAGTTGCGGTGGTTGTGGTGTGTGCGTGTGTGCCTATGTGTGCATAAGTGTGTGTGTGTCTATGTGTGTGTATGTATTCCCTAGAGGGAACTGGTGCGTAATTCCACTCTAATGGTTTTA
>NW_028171924.1:0-17021 GCF_963971535.1 Notolepis coatsorum
CTCAGACAGGACACTCTAGGGAGCCCCCAGTACATGGTGGTGCACACGGGTACAAATGACCTCCACTATCTACAGCGTGGAACTGCTGAAGCAATGACCAGGGTGGCTGAGAAGGCCTCCAGGGAGTTCCCACACACCAGAGTAATCATCTCCACCCTCCTCCCCAGGATGGACACCCCTCCATACATCATTCACGAAATCAACATGGAGACCTCAAGAAACTGTGCTGCCCTCAAAAATGTCCACCTGGCCCACCACACAAACATCGGCAGATGGGACTTTAATAATGATGGGCTACACCTAAACAACGCGGGAGTGAGGACATTTGCAAAAACATTAAAGGATGCTGCCCTCGGACGCAACCCCAACAGACCCAGTCACACACCGGCCTCTCCGAGAAAGCACAGGCCCATGAGATACCCACGAGGAGTCACCCCACAAACCTATGCCCCACCTATACCCCACCTTTCCACCACACCCAGTGAGAGGAGACATCCCCCCAGCCGACCCCTCAACCGCCCCCAGCCCACACCCCACCCTTCCAACCCACCCAGTGAGAGGAGACGTCCCCCCAGCCGACCCCCTCACCGTCCGCCGCAGGAGATGACCTATGCATCCGCCCTGACCAGGCCCCCCCCCCCCCCACCCACATCAGAGCTGAATGAGATCAAACAAATGTTATACACGCTATGCAGTAAACTTCTCACTACAAGCTAGCAATCGACCAAAAGAAAAGCAGGCCAAACCGCCTGCTGTCGCCTTTGTTGTTGTTGAATTTATTCTGTGATGTTCGTCCATTGACTGAATACCTTTATACCCTATAACCTTTATACCTTTGAACACCTTTATATATATTTTTCATTGACTGAATACCCTTATACCTTAGTTATAACCTTTTATACCTTTATATAATTTTTGTACAAAATGCAATCATTCGCCATTAGTTGCTGGAACATACAGGGTCTTTGCTCTTCAACATACGGCCTTAAGAGTAGAGACTCAGATTTTTTACAGGCTATAACAAACAATGACCTCTTAATCCTAACTGAGACATGGTGCAGAAAAGATGTAGACACACACTTCCCTCCTCACTATAGAGAAGTCATTTTGCCATCGAATAAAACGAAACATATTAGTCAGGGCAGAGACTCAGGGGGATTGATAATTTGGTACAAATCACAACTCCACCAGTCAATACAGATTCTAAAAACCGGGAACAATCATATTTGGTTAAAACTAAATAAAGAAGTAATCCCCTCTCAGAGAGACCTATTTATCTGTGGAATTTACGTACCACCCACTGGGTCTCCATATTACTCAGACGACATCTTCTCCAACCTTGAATCAGAAATAAGTCTTTACCAAAGTCAAGGTCATGTGCTTGTTTGCGGTGACTTCAACGCCCGAACGGGAACCCACCCTGATTTCACCAGTACACATGGAGACAATTTCATATCTGACCACACCATATGCAACCATGTAAACCAGTCCCCTAGAAATAACCATGACACTTCCATAAACAAAAATGGAAAGGATTTATTACAGCTGTGTAGAGGACTGAGTCTCTACCTTGTCAATGGGCGTGTAAGAGGGGACTCACAAGGAAGGTACACTTACTGCTCACCCCTTGGCAGCAGCACAGTAGATTACATGATAACAGATCTGGATCCAGTATCCTTCAGTTCATTCACAGTCAAACCCCTGACCCCACTCTCCGACCACAGTCAGATCACGGCATACATGAAAAGAACTGAGTCTCTCAAAAATCCCCCTACACAGCCCAGTAAACTATACAACATCCCCAAATACTACAGATGGTCCCAGAACAGCATGCAGGACTACCAGAGAGCCATCGCCAGTGATGAGACACAATCACTGTTAGATACGTTCCTAGCCATGCCATACTCTAACAGTGTTGAAGGAGTAAACCTAGCTGTAGAACACATCAATTATATATTTGAAAGAACTGCAACAAAGTCCAAATTAAAACTATCAGGTAACAAACAGAGAAAAACTAAAAAGGACCAATGGTTTGACAAAGAATGTAAAGCTCTTAGAACACAGCTAAGAAAAATATCAAACCAGAAACACATAAACCCACAAAATGACACCCTACGCCTCCAATACTGTGAATCATTGAAACACTACAAAAAGACCATCAGAATTAAAAGGAACAATCACGTAAATAAACAATTGTGCAAAATAGAGGACTCTTTAAGCTCTAACTCCTTCTGGGACCACTGGAACTCATTGAATAAAGATAAGCCGGAAGAAATGGCTATCCAAGATGGGGATGTTTGGACAAACCACTTCACATCACTCTTTACAACTGTACCCCTAAATACAAAAACGGAAACCAGCCAGATATGTGAAAAATTACAAAAATGGGAAAATATCATAAAGGATAATCAAAACCCTTTAGACTTCCCAATCACAGAACAAGAGCTGAAATCAAAACTCCAGTGCCTTAAAGCTAGAAAGGCCTGTGGTACAGATGGCATATTAAATGAAATGATTAAACACAGCTCTGAAAAATTCCAATTGGCTATTTTAAAATTATTCAATTTGACACTAAATCTAGGCTATTTTCCTGATATCTGGAATGAAGGACTCATAACCCCAATTTTCAAGAGTGGAGATAAACATGACCCAAAAAACTATAGGGGTATCTGTGTGACGAGTAATTTGGGCAAACTTCTATGTAGTATCATCAACACCAGACTCATAGAATTCCTTACAGAACACAGCGTTCTAAGTAAAAGCCAAATCGGATTCTTACCAAATTATCGTACCTCTGACCATATATACACTCTTAAAACCCTAATTGACATTCACGTAAAACAGAACAAAAACAAATTATATTCCTGCTTTGTCGATTTTGAAAAAGCCTTTGACTCAATTTGGCACAAAGGTCTTTTCTTCAAAATTCTAGAAAGTGGTGTTGGAGGAAATACATATGACTTGATCAAATCCATGTACACAAAAAACAGATGTGCTGTTAGAATTGGAAATAAAAGAACAAATTTCTTCACCCAGGGTCGCGGAGTCCGCCAGGGGTGCAATTTAAGTCCAACATTGTTCAATATATATATAAATGAATTAGCAAAGTTATTAGAACTTTCTACTGCACCCGGTCTGACTCTGCACGATACCAATGTAAAATTACTGATGTACGCAGATGATCTGGTTCTGCTGTCAGCCACTAAAGAGGGTCTACAACAGAACCTAGACATCCTCCACCAGTTCTGTCAGACATGGTCTCTGAACGTAAACATGAAGAAGACTAAAGTCATGATCTTTCAAAGGAGACACGAGTCTCAGAGTTCACATAATACATTTAAATTAGGCACACACATATTAGAAAACACAAAAAGCTACCCATATTTGGGATTGAAAATAAATCATAATGGAAACTTCAATATGGCTGTGAATGAATTGAAGGAGAAGGGAAGAAGGGCTTTTTATGCCATCAAAAGGAAAATTCCAATTGACATCCCAATTAGGACCTGGCTCAAAATTCTAAATTCCGTAATAAATCCAATAATATTATATGGCAGTGAAGTGTGGGGTCCATTAACTAACCAAGATTTCCCAAAATGGGAAAAACACCCATTAGAAGTACTGCATGCAGAATTGTGCAAAAACCTACTTAAGGTCCACAGACACACTGCCAATAATGCATGCAGGGCAGAACTCGGCCAATACCCCCTAATCATTCAAATTCAAAAGCGAGCCATAAAATTTTACACACACCTCCAATCAAGTGACCCCCACTCCTACCACTACAAAGCCCTTCAGAGCCAAGAGATGAACCCAGATAAGAGTCCCCTCTGCCAGCTAGTCAGAAATCTCTGCCCACAAATGCCTCAGGACAGATACCAAAAAATCTGGCCCAACCAAATAACCTCAAAACAAAAAGAAAACTATATAGAATATTGGAACAAATCAACCAAATCTCAAAGTAAATTAGAATTCTATTTGACCCTAAACAGAGAGTACACGGTGGCAGAATACCTGACTACTGTGAATGATATAAAATTAAGAAAGACATTGACACGGTACAGACTGAGTGGACATAGTCTAGCCATAGAAACAGGCCGTCACAGGCAGAACTGGCTGCCCAGAGAGGCCAGGCTGTGTTCACTTTGTCATCAGGGGGATGTTGAGACAGAACCTCACTTCCTACTATACTGTGAAAAATACAAGGATTTAAGAGAAGTTTTCTTTTATAAAATAAATAAAATTGATCCACAGTTTATCCATCTCCCTGATAATCAAAAGCTGTGATATATATGTGGGGAGAAAAGTCAGTGTACAGTATTAGCTGCAAAATATGTAGATGGTTGTCATACAATAAGAGAACAAGCCCTGTAAATACATGTATCTGGGTGGCTACATCTGTAAAATGACTACCCGATGGAATGTTTATTTTGTAATTTAATATGTTTCTGTTGATTGTTTTACTTATTGCTAATATTATGGTATGTTTTATTGCTTAATAATATATATGTTATTGTTTGTATGTTGGACTTGCTTTGGCAATAAGTATGTTGATATTTCATGCCAATAAAGCCTATTTGAATTGAATTGAATTGAGAGAGAGAGAGAGAGAGAGAGAGAGAGAGTGAGAGAGAGAGAGAGAGTGAGAGAGAGAGAGAGAGAGAGAGAGAGAGTGAGAGATAAAGAGAGAGAGAGAGAGAGAGAGAGAGAGAGATTTGTTTAACAGCTCATCCTGTGATCACCTGACTATACTATACCACTCTGTTCAGAAGATGACGATGACACACACACACACACACACACACACACACACACACACACACACACACACACACACACACACACACACACACACACACACACACACACACACACTCACACACACACACACACACACACACACACACACACACACACACACACACACACACACACACTCACACACACACACACACACACACACACACACACACACACACACACTCACACACACACACACACACACACACACACACACACACACATACACACAAACACACAAACACACACACGCACGCACACACACGCACACACACACACGCACACACCGGGAGAGGGATCTATAGTTGTCATAGCAACTATCTCCTTACTGACCCCTCTGTTTGACTGTGTGTGTTTATAGTTTATATTGTGATTAAATTGCCTATATTTATTCTAACATATACTATAACCTATACTATATAGGGCATACAGACCCTCATCTGCATCTTTGTTTATAATGGTTCATTTTCTCATATTTTATATTCCGATTATAAATACAAATAATATTATTAAATATGATTGCCTATCTTTATTATTATCCTGCCAAGACCTGTACCTCCCTCCCCCCCCCCCCCCCCCCATGCTTCTATGATGCCTGAATTTCCCCAAGGGGATCAATAGACAGTGTATATTTGCAGTACTGTACTTTCTGTAATCATTTTGATACTTTTTAATTACATTTTATTTATTTTATGGAGCTTTTTTGGATACTTTTACTCCACTACATTAAGGATATATTGTATTGTTTTACTCCACTACATTTATCTGAACCCAATCAGTTACTACAGTAGTTACTTTGACGATTTTACATAGAAAACATGGCAAACATTGATGAAGATTTCATACTTTCAAATTTGAAGTCTGTCAACTTCAAGAGGACGTAATCAGAGCATTAGTGCAGCATAACTGGACCACATACCACTTTAACATAACCTTTAATCAGAGCAGCATAACTGGACCACATACCACTTTAACATAACCTTTAATCAGAGCAGCATAACTGGACCACATACCACTTTAACATAACCTTTAATCAGAGCAGCATAACTGGACCACATACCACTTTAACATAACCTTTAATCAGAGCAGCATAACTGGACCACATACCACTTTAACATAACCTTTAATCAGAGCAGCATAACTGGACCACATACCACTTTAACATAACCTTTAATCAGAGCAGCATAACTGGACCACATACCACTTTAACATAACCTTTAATCAGAGCAGCATAACTGGACCACACACCACTTTAACATAACCTTTAATCAGAGCAGCATAACTGGACCACACACCACTTTAACATAACCTTTAATCAGAGCAGCATAACTGGACCACACACCACTTTAACATAACCTTTAATCAGAGCAGCATAACTGGACCACACACCACTTTAACATAACCTTTAATCAGAGCAGCATAACTGGACCACACACCACTTTAACATAACCTTTAATCAGAGCAGCATAACTGGACCACATACCACTTTAACATAACCTTTAATCACAGCAGCATAACTGGACCACATACCACTTTAACATAACCTTTAATCAGAGCAGCATCACTGGACCACATACCACTTTAACATGACCTTTAATCAGAGCAGCATAACTGGACCACACACCACTTTAACATAACCTTTAATCAGAGCAGCATAACTGGACCACATACCACTTTAACATGACCTTTAATCAGAGCAGCATAACTGGACCACACACCACTTTAACATAACCTTTAATCAGAGCAGCATAACTGGACCACATACCACTTTAACATGACCTTTAATCAGAGCAGCATAACTGGACCACATACCACTTTAACATGACCTTTAATCAGAGCAGCATAACTGGACCACATACCACTTTAACATAACCTTTAATCAGAGCAGCATAACTGGACCACCTACCACTTTAACATAACCTTTAATCAGAGCAGCATAACTGGACCACATACCACTTTAACATGACCTTTAATCAGAGCAGCATAACTGGACCACATACCACTTTAACATCACCTTTAATCAGAGCAGCATAACTGGACCACATACCACTTTAACATAAGCTTTAATCAGAGCAGCATAACTGGACCACATACCACTTTAACATGACCTTTAATCAGAGCAGCATAACTGGACCACATACCACTTTAACATAAGCTTTAATCAGAGCAGCATCACTGGACCACATACCACTTTAACATAACCATTAATCAGAGCAGCATCACTGGACCACATACCACTTTAACATCACCTTTAATCAGAGAAGCATCACTGGACCACACACCACTTTAACATTACCTTTAATCAGAGCAGCATAATGGAGGTGGAGGTGTTATGTAGTGGAGGTGGATGTGTTATGTAGTGGAGGTGGAGGTGGAGGTGTTATGTAGTGGAGGTGGAGGTGTTATGTAGTGGAGGTGGAGGTGTTATGTAGTGGAGGTGGAGGTGTTATGTAGTGGAGGTGTTATGTAGTGGAGGTGTTATGTAGTGGAGGTGGAGGTGTTATGTAGTGGAGGTGTTATGTAGTGGAGGTGTTATGTAGTGGAGGTGTTATGTAGTGGAGGTGTTATGTAGTGGAGGTGGAGGTGTTATGTAGTGGAGGTGTTATGTAGTGGAGGTGTTATGTAGTGGAGGTGGAGGTGTTATGTAGTGGAGGTGGAGGTGTTATGTAGTGGAGGTGGAGGTGTTATGTAGTGGAGGTGGAGGTGTTATGTAGTGGAGGTGGAGGTGTTATGTAGTGGAGGTGGAGGTGTTATGTAGTGGAGGTGGAGGTGTTATGTAGTGGAGGTGGAGGTGTTATGTAGTGGAGGTGTTATGTAGTGGAGGTGGAGGTGTTATGTAGTGGAGGTGTTATGTAGTGGAGGTGGAGGTGTTATGTAGTGGAGGTGTTATGTAGTGGAGGTGGAGGTGTTATGTAGTGGAGGTGGAGGTGTTATGTAGTGGAGGTGGAGGTGTTATGTAGTGGAGGTGGAGGTGTTATGTAGTGGAGGTGGAGGTGTTATGTAGTGGAGGTGGAGGTGTTATGTAGTGGAGGTGTTATGTAGTGGAGGTGGAGGTGTTATGTAGTGGAGGTGTTATGTAGTGGAGGTGTTATGTAGTGGAGGTGGAGGTGTTATGTAGTGGAGGTGTTATGTAGTGGAGGTGGAGGTGTTATGTAGTGGAGGTGGAGGTGTTATGTAGTGGAGGTGTTATGTAGTGGAGGTGGAGGTGTTATGTAGTGGAGGTGTTATGTAGTGGAGGTGGAGGTGTTATGTAGTGGAGGTGTTATGTAGTGGAGGTGGAGGTGTTATGTAGTGGAGGTGTTATGTAGTGGAGGTGGAGGTGTTATGTAGTGGAGGTGGAGGTGTTATGTAGTGGAGGTGTTATGTAGTGGAGGTGGAGGTGTTATGTAGTGGAGGTGGAGGTGTTATGTAGTGGAGGTGGAGGTGTTATGTAGTGGAGGTGGAGGTGTTATGTAGTGGAGGTGGAGGTGTTATGTAGTGGAGGTGGAGGTGTTATGTAGTGGAGGTGGAGGTGTTATGTAGTGGAGGTGGAGGTGTTATGTAGTGGAGGTGGAGGTGTTATGTAGTGGAGGTGGAGGTGTTATGTAGTTCAAGTTCAAGTTCAAGTTCTTTAATAGTTGTCATACAGAAGTACAGAATACTTTCATACAAAATGCTTCTTACTGTTACGCTCCAGAGACTGTGCTAGACAAGATAGTATCAAATAACATAATAACATAATATAGCATGAATTTAGAAGAAGAAAAATGAGGTCACAGTGTTCGGTATAGACATATGTACAATGTTCTGAGTTACCATATAATATACAATACACAATACTATGCAGTGTACTAATGTACAGTACTATCTAGTGCAAAGCAGAAATGGGATGAGGTACAATTTTAGGTACAATTTACAGTAAGGTGTACGAGTTGTAGTGCAATCCTTCATCCATAAATATAAAGTGTGGGGAGTGGGTGCTACAGTGTGTTTGTTTAAAGTGGGTGTGTGCTATAAAGTGTGTGGAGTGGGTGCTACAGTGTGTTTGTTTAAAGTGAGTGTGTGCGTGTGGATGTGTGTGCTATGTGCGTTTGGTGGTTGTTGTTGTGTAGTGTTCATTCATTGTTCGTTTAGCAGCCTGATGGCCTGGGGATAGAAGCTTCTTCTGAGTCTTTCTGTGCTCGCCTTGAGACTCCGGTATCGCTTGCCTGACCGCAGCAGTTCAAAGAGGCAGTTGTTCGGGTGACTGGAGTCTTTAATGATTCTCTTAGCCTTGCCCTTGCAACGCTTGTAGTAAATGTTCTGGAGGGTGGGGAGCCCCCCTCCAATTGTGCGTTCGGCTGAACGTGTCACTCTTCGGTCTTGTGCAGTGCTATTCCCAAACCAGGAGGTGATGTTGCCGGTCAAGATGCTCTCTATTGTACATGAGTAGAAGTTCTTAAGGATCTTCTGGCTGACTTGGAACTTCCTTAGGCGCCTGCGGAAGTAGAGGCGTTGTCGTGCCTTCTTCACAACACTGTCAATGTGTGTGGTCCATGTCAAGTCCTCGGATATGTAGGCTCCGAGGTACTTAAAGCTGTTGACTCTCTCAACCGGTGCCCCGTCGATGCTGAGGGGGCTGTAGTCCTTGACCCCCGACCTCCTGAAGTCCACAATCATCTCCTTTGTTTTGCTGACGTTCAGGGAGAGGCTGTTTTCCTGGCACCATCCCGCCAGGACCTTGACCTCTTCCAGGTAGGCCCTCTCGTCGTTGGCAGAGATCAGGCCCACCACCACTGTGTCGTCAGCAAATTTGACGATTGTATTGCTACTCCGCTGAGCCACACAGTCGTGTGTGTACAGGGAGTAGAGGAGGGGACTCAGAACACAGCCCTGGGGGGCCCCTATGTTGAGGGTGATGGATGAGGAGGTGCAGTTGCCTGCTCTCACCACCTGGGGTCTGCCAGTCAGGAAGTCCAAGACCCACTGGCAGAGGTCATAGCCCAAGCCCAGGTCCCTGAGCTTGGCTATGAGTATGGAGGGGACTATGGTATTGAATGCCGAGCTGTAGTCGATGAATAGCATTCTCACATAGTTCCCCTGCCTCTTGTCCAGGTGTGATGCTGCTGTGTGCAGCACATGGGATATGGCGTCCTCCATGGACCTGTTGGGGCGGTATGCAAATTGCAGGGGGTCCATGTTGATGGGGAGGGAGGAGCAGATGTAGCCCTTTACTAGCTTCTCAAAGCACTTCATGGCTATGGAGGTGAGAGCTACAGGGCGGTAGTCGTTGAGGCAAGCAGGCTTGGATTTTTTGGGTACAGGGATAATAGTGGACTTCTTCAGGCAGGTGGGGATGACAGCCTGTTCTAAGGACAGGTTAAATATGTCAGTGAATACTGGGGCCAGTTGGTCGGCACAGACTTTTAGGACGCGGCCGGGGATGCCGTCCGGACCTGCTGCCTTCCTGATATTCACTTTTTTAAAGGTCCGCCTCACCTCATGCTCTGTTACCCTGAACACTGCGCCTCCATCAGCAGCCGACCCCCCCCCCCCCCCCATTGCCGAGGCTTGTGAGCTGGTGTTGTTATTACCAGCATCAAACCTCGCATAGAAGGTATTGAGGTCATTTGCTAAGGAGATGTCACTGTTCAGTTTGAGGGAGGCGCCTTTGTAGTCTGTCATCGTTTTGAGCCCCTGCCACATAGCTCTAGAGTCAGCTTGTTCAAACTGGAGTTCAATTTTATCCCTGTAGCGCCGTTTGGCCTCTGACACTGTCCTCCTTACGTTGTATCGCGCCACCTTGTGGTCATTCATGTTGCCTGCCACTAGTGGAGGTGGAGGTGTTATGTAGTGGAGGTGGAGGTGTTATGTAGTGGAGGTGGAGGTGTTATGTAGTGGAGGTGGAGGTGTTATGTAGTGGAGGTGTTATGTAGTGGAGGTGGAGGTGTTATGTAGTGGAGGTGGAGGTGTTATGTAGTGGAGGTGGAGGTGTTATGTAGTGGAGGTGTTATGTAGTGGAGGTGGAGGTGTTATGTAGTGGAGGTGTTATGTAGTGGAGGTGGAGGTGTTATGTAGTGGAGGTGGAGGTGTTATGTAGTGGAGGTGTTATGTAGTGGAGGTGTTATGTAGTGGACGTGGAGGTGTTATGTAGTGGAGGTGTTATGTAGTGGAGGTGGAGGTGTTATGTAGTGGAGGTGTTATGTAGTGGAGGTGGAGGTGTTATGTAGTGGAGGTGGAGGTGTTATGTAGTGGAGGTGTTATGTAGTGGAGGTGTTATGTAGTGGAGGTGGAGGTGTTATGTAGTGGAGGTGGAGGTGTTATGTAGTGGAGGTGGAGGTGTTATGTAGTGGAGGTGGAGGTGTTATGTAGTGAAGGTGTTATGTAGTGGAGGTGGAGGTGTTATGTAGTGGAGGTGGAGGTGTTATGTAGTGGAGGTGTTATGTAGTGGAGGTGGAGGTGTTATGTAGTGGAGGTGGAGGTGTTATGTAGTGGAGGTGTTATGTAGTGGAGGTGGAGGTGTTATGTAGTGGAGGTGGAGGTGTTATGTAGTGGAGGTGGAGGTGTTATGTAGTGGAGGTGTTATGTAGTGGAGGTGGAGGTGTTATGTAGTGGAGGTGGAGGTGTTATGTAGTGGAGGTGGAGGTTTTATGTAGTGGAGGTGGAGGTGTTATGTAGTGGAGGTGTTATGTAGTGGAGGTGGAGGTGTTATGTAGTGGAGGTGTTATGTAGTGGAGGTGGAGGTGTTATGTAGTGGAGGTGGAGGTGTTATGTAGTGGAGGTGGAGGTGTTATGTAGTGGAGGTGTTATGTAGTGGAGGTGGAGGTGTTATGTAGTGGAGGTGGAGGTGTTATGTAGTGGAGGTGTTATGTAGTGGAGGTGGAGGTGTTATGTAGTGGAGGTGGAGGTGTTATGTAGTGGAGGTGGAGGTGGAGGTGTTATGTAGTGGAGGTGGAGGTGTTATGTAGTGGAGGTGGAGGTGTTATGTAGTGGAGGTGTTATGTAGTGGAGGTGGAGGTGTTATGTAGTGGAGGTGGAGGTGTTATGTAGTGGAGGTGTTATGTAGTGGAGGTGGAGGTGTTATGTAGTGGAGGTGTTATGTAGTGGAGGTGGAGGTGTTATGTAGTGGAGGTGGAGGTGTTATGTAGTGGAGGTGTTATGTAGTGGAGGTGTTATGTAGTGGAGGTGGAGGTGTTATGTAGTGGAGGTGTTATGTAGTGGAGGTGGAGGTGTTATGTAGTGGAGGTGGAGGTGTTATGTAGTGGAGGTGTTATGTAGTGGAGGTGGAGGTGTTATGTAGTGGAGGTGTTATGTAGTGGAGGTGGAGGTGTTATGTAGTGGAGGTGGAGGTGTTATGTAGTGGAGGTGGAGGTGTTATGTAGTGGAGGTGGAGGTGTTATGTAGTGGAGGTGGAGGTGTTATGTAGTGGAGGTGGAGGTGTTATGTAGTGGAGGTGGAGGTGTTATGTAGTGGAGGTGGAGGTGTTATGTAGTGGAGGTGGAGGTGTTATGTAGTGAAGGTGTTATGTAGTGGAGGTGGAGGTGTTATGTAGTGGAGGTGGAGGTGTTATGTAGTGGAGGTGTTATGTAGTGGAGGTGGAGGTGTTATGTAGTGGAGGTGGAGGTGTTATGTAGTGGAGGTGTTATGTAGTGGAGGTGGAGGTGTTATGTAGTGGAGGTGTTATGTAGTGGAGGTGGAGGTGTTATGTAGTGGAGGTGGAGGTGTTATGTAGTGGAGGTGTTATGTAGTGGAGGTGGAGGTGTTATGTAGTGGAGGTGGAGGTGTTATGTAGTGGAGGTGTTATGTAGTGGAGGTGGAGGTGTTATGTAGTGGAGGTGGAGGTGTTATGTAGTGGAGGTGTTATGTAGTGGAGGTGGAGGTGTTATGTAGTGGATTTGAAGGTGTTATGTAGTGGAGGTGGAGGTGTTATGTAGTGGAGGTGTTATGTAGTGGAGGTGGAGGTGTTATGTAGTGGAGGTGAAGGTGTTATGTAGTGGAGGTGGAGGTGTTATGTAGTGGAGGTGTTATGTAGTGGAGGTGGAGGTGTTATGTAGTGGAGGTGGAGGTGTTATGTAGTGGAGGTGTTATGTAGTGGAGGTGGAGGTGTTATGTAGTGGAGGTGAAGGTGTTATGTAGTGGAGGTGGAGGTGTTATGTAGTGGAGGTGTTATGTAGTGGAGGTGGAGGTGTTATGTAGTGGAGGTGGAGGTGTTATGTAGTGGAGGTGTTATGTAGTGGAGGTGGAGGTGTTATGTAGTGGAGGTGTTATGTAGTGGAGGTGGATGTGGAGGTGTTATGTAGTGGATGTGTTATGTAGTGGAGGTGGAGGTGTTATGTAGTGGAGGTGGAGGTGTTATGTAGTGGAGGTGAAGGTGTTATGTAGTGGAGGTGGAGGTGTTATGTAGTGGAGGTGTTATGTAGTGGAGGTGGAGGTGTTATGTAGTGGAGGTGGAGGTGTTATGTAGTGGAGGTGGAGGTGTTATGTAGTGGAGGTGTTATGTAGTGGAGTTGGAGGTGTTATGTAGTGGAGGTGGAGGTGGAGGTGTTATGTAGTGGATAAGATAAGATAAGATAAGATATTCCTTTATTGATCCCCTTGGGGAAATTCAGGCATCATAGCAGCATGGGGGGGAGGGGGGAGGGGTACAGGTAGTAAAACAACACAGTATACAGGTAGTAAAAGACAACACAGGCAGTGTAAACAATTTGATCAATATGGTCAATATAATTTACTATCTGACTAGCTGAGGAATATTCACATTATTCACAGTGTCACATGAGGTGCAGTATGCAAGAGGTAGTGTTATAATAATTTACTATCTACTGAGTATACATTAATCAAAGTACCAGGGTAGTCTACTTTGTCCCCCTTGGGTTCCTATAAGTCCCAGGTCAATGTCTGGTAGCAGTCGCTGTCGCTGCCCCCTGTTGTGGGGCCTGGAGGCTGCTAGTCGCTGCCCACTGTTGTGGAGCCTGATGGCCGCTGGTATGAAGGACTGTCCGAGACGGTTAGTTGAGTGTCGGGGGGGGATGAGTCTGTGGCTGAACGAGCTTCTCATCTTGACTAGCTCGTCGTAGAGGGGGTGGTAGGGGTTCTCCATGATGGCATCCAGCTTCCTTATCATCCCCCTCTCTACCATCACCTCAAGTCTAGGTAGCTCGACTCCCACCACCGAGCTAGCCTTCCTCACCAGCTTGTTGAGCTTGTTGGTGTCCCTTGAGTTGATGTAGCCTCCCCAGCATGCCACAGCATAGAAGAGGATGCTGGCCACAACAGACTGGTAAAAAGACTGCAGCAGTTTGTTGCACACATTGAAGGACCTGAGTCTCCTCAGGAAGAACAGCCTGCTCTGTCCCTTCCTGTAGAGGGCCTCTGTGTTGTCCGACCAGTCCAGTTTATTGTTCAGGTGTACCCCAAGGAACTTGTATGAGTCCACCATCTCCACATCCACCCCTCGGATGGAGATGGGAATCGGGGGGGGCCTCTTCTTGCCCCTCCGGAAGTCCACCACCAGCTCCTTGGTCTTACTGGTGTTGAGTTGGAGGTGGTTGCTGTCGCTCCACCCCACGAAGCTCTCCACCAGGGCTCTGTACTCCTCCTCATCATCGTCGGTGATGTAGCTTACGATGGAGGAGTCGTCTGAGAACTTCTGCAGGTGGCACCCGCTGGAGTTGCGGCAGAAGTCTGAGGTGTAGAGGGTGAAGAGGAAGGGTGACAGCACAGTTCCCTGGGGGGCGCCGGTGTTGCTCACCAGTACGTCAGACTGACTGTCCTTTAGTCTGACGTACTGTGGCCTCTCAGTGAGGTAGTCCTTGATCCAGGCCACCAAGCCGTGCTCCAGCTGCATCGCAGAGAGCTTCTCCGCTAGCAGTGACGGCTGAATGGTGTTGAAGGCGCTGGAGAAATCAAAGAACATGATCCTCACTGAGCTGCGCGGCTTCTCCAGGTGCGTGTACGCTCTGTGGAGCATGTAGATGATGGCATCCTCCACCCCGATGTTTGCCTGGTATGCAAACTGCAGGGGGTCGAGGGAGTCACGCACCAGGGGCTTGAGGTGTTGCAGGACCAGTCTCTCAAACGTCTTCATGACGTGTGACGTCAGAGCGACTGGCCTGTAGTCGTTGGGGGTGCTGGGACGTCCCTTCTTGGGCACCGGGACAATGCAGGAGGTCTTCCAGAGCTGGGGCACCCTCTCCAGCCTCAGGGAGAGGTTGAAAAGATGCTGGAGCGGTGCTGCCAGCTGCTCTGCACATACCTTGAGCACCCTGGGATTGGTGTTGTCCGGTCCTCTGGCCTTGTTTACATTAATTTTGGAGAGCTGCCTACTGACCTGACTGGTTGTGATCGTCAGGGTTGGGGGTGGTGGGCAGTCTGCTGGTGTTGGGGGTGGGGTGCCGTTGCTGATGGGTGTGGGGGGGTGGGGGGTGGGGGGGCTGCTTTGTAGGTGTGATCTGGTGCTGGTGTCGATGGGTGGGGGGAGGGGTGTGGGGAGGCCACTCTGGTCAAAGCGGTTGAAAAACGAGTTGAACTCGTTTGCACGCTCTGGAGGGCCCTCCACAGCTGTGCCCTGCTGTTTGAAACCAGTGATCTTCCTGACCCCCGCCCACACCTCCCTGGTGTTGTTGGCCTGTAGTCTGCCCTCCAGCCTGTCCTTGTAGCTGACCTTGGCTGCCCTTAGCTCTTTTTTGAGCTCCCTTTGGACAGCCCTGGCCTGCTCAGTGTCCCCTGCCATGAATGCCCTCTTTTTCCTGTTTAGTAGGTGTTTAATGTCCTTGCTAATCCAGGGTTTATTGTTTGAGAAGCAGCGTACCCTCTTTGTGGGTACGATGCTCTCCTCACAGAACCTGATGTAGTCTGTGATGCAGTGGGATAGTCCATCAATGTCATCACCGTAAGCCCTCTCAAACATATCCCAGTCTGTCGACCTGAAACACTCCTGTAGCTCCTCCTCGACGTCGTCAGACCACTGTGGGACAGACATGGTGGTCGGAGGCTGTCTCTTAATGAGAGGCGTGTATGTGGATACAAGCCTCACAAGGTTGTGGTCTGACTGGCCGAGGGGGGGCAGGGAAGTCGCACTGAAAGCCTCCTTCACGTTAGCATACAGGAGGTTCAGAGTTTTGTCTCCCCTGGTTTTGCAGGTGACATACTGGGTGAAGTTTGTCAGGGTCTTGTTCAGTCTGACATGGTTGAAGTCCCCATTGATAAAAATAAATGCATCCGGGTGTTTTGTCTGAAGCGCCGCGACGGTGGAGTGTATGACGTCACTCGCCTGCGCCGCCGCCGCGCTGGGAGGGATGTAAACAGTGAGAGCCAGGACGTGTGTTATTTCTCGCGGTAAATAGTATGGCCGCAGACTCAGTGCCAATAGTTCAATGTCGGGGGAACAGATACGTTCCTTAATGGTGATGTGCCCCGGGTGGCACCATTTGGAGTTCACAAAGACAACAAGCCCTCCGCCTCTCCGCTTGCCGCTCTGTTTACTCCGGTCGGCGCGCACCACCGTGAAACCCTCCTGTTCGATTGCACTGTCCGGGATGTTCTCGTTCAGCCAGGATTCGGTGAAGCACAGTAGGCTGTGGAGGTGGAGGTGTTATGTAGTGGAGGTGTTATGTAGTGGAGGTGGAGGTGTTATGTAGTGGAGGTGTTATGTAGTGGAGGTGGAGGTGTTATGTAGTGGAGGTGGAGGTGTTATGTAGTGGAGGTGTTATGTAGTGGAGGTGGAGGTGTTATGTAGTGGAGGTGGAGGTGGAGGTGTTATGTAGTGGAGGTGGAGGTGTTATGTAGTGGAGGTGTTATGTAGTGGAGGTGGAGGTGTTAGTTAGTGGAGGTGTTATGTAGTGGAGGTGGAGGTGTTATGTAGTGGAGGTGGAGGTGTTATGTAGTGGAGGTGGAGGTGTTATGTAGTGGAGGTGGAGGTGTTATGTAGTGGAGGTGGAGGTGTTATGTAGTGGAGGTGGAGTTGTTATGTAGTGGAGGTGGAGGTGTTATGTAGTGGAGGTGGAGTTGTTATGTAGTGGAGGTGGAGGTGTTATGTAGTGGAGGTGTTATGTAGTGGAGGTGGAGGTGTTAGTTAGTGGAGGTGTTATGTAGTGGAGGTGGAGGTGTTATGTAGTGGAGGTGGAGGTGGAGGTGTTATGTAGTGGAGGTGGAGGTGTTATGTAGTGGAGGTGGAGGTGTTATGTAGTGGAGGTGGAGGTGTTATGTAGTGGAGGTGGAGGTGTTATGTAGTGGAGTTGGAGGTGTTATGTAGTGGAGGTGGA
>NW_028171923.1:0-15132 GCF_963971535.1 Notolepis coatsorum
CTAGGTCAAGAACGATATGTTCTACCACTTTTTTTGTCTAAATACAATTTGTTCTGTCTCTCATTTAGACTCTGGCACCACCACCTAAAAAAAACAGGAAAGAAATGGACCCACAAGTAACCAAATATGTCTCTAAGAAATGTGCTTGGGGGGGGGGGGGATACACTGTTGTTGTTGTTGTTGTTGTTGTTGTTAGTGTTGGCGATGTTGTTGTTGTACATGAATCCTTAACAATGCAGAGAGGCGAGACCAATTCTACTATGTTCCCGCACAAATACACAATACGCGCGTCAGACCAAAATAATCTTTAGGAACAGCTGAAAGAAAGAAAAAAGGAATACAAATATGTGTTTACTTTAAATTAATTCACTAATGAAAGTGTAAAGGAGATCAAACGTCCTGACCGCTGGTTTACAACACAGCTGTGAGTGTTTTCCGTTTGAGCCAAAGCACATTTTATGAAGGGCTGATTCTTGAAATGTTTTAAAAAAGGGAGAAATCCAATTTTACAGCCCGATTAGTACGACTCTCTCCCTCTCTCCGTCTCTCTGTCTGTCTCTCTCTCTCTCCCCGTCTCTCTCTCTCTCTCTCCCTCTAACTCAGAAACAGACCAAACTAACTTTTCTGTAGGTGGTTTTGCTTTTGTTCGCTTTGGATTCTAACAAAACGGAAAGGGCGGCTGGGTAGCGCAGTGGAGAATGCGCTCGCCTACCACCGCAGAGGCTCTGGGTTCGAATCCATCTGTCAGCGGTACCTCCGGCTTGGTCAGTCGTCCCTACTAACACAATTGGCGGTGTTAGCGGGTGGAAAGCCGGCGGGGTTTGAGTCCTGGTCGTTGTAAACAGCGACTCCTACTGGTCGGTCGGGGCGCCTGTTCAGCAGGGAGGGGATCAGTGGGCGTTACATTCCCCCAGTGAGAGTCCTCACTGTCAGGTGAAAAGAAGCGGCTGGCTGACTCCACATGTATCGGAGGAGGCATGTGGTAGTTCTACACCCTCCCCAGGCCGACAGTGGGGCAATGTGCGCAACGACCAGGAAGGGAATTGGCATAACGACTAAATTGGGATGAGAGAAAAATACAGAAAAAAAGAGAAAGAAATATATAATAGATCTAACAAAAGGAAAGGTTTTTTTCTAGGGGTGGGGGGAAATATCGATACGTAGTAGTATCGCGATACTTTGCGTGGCGATACTGTATCGATACAGGGACACCAAGTATCGATATTTAATTATTTATTAAAAATGTATATATATATATATTAGCGCTGGGCCGTTAACGGCGTTAACGTGCTGCGTTTCTTTTCTTTTTTTACATATTTTTATTTTTTAACCTTTATTTACCCAGGGTAGGTTCGCTGAGCACTAGAGCTGCCGCGGTATTGATATTTTCCTTACCGCACGAATTTGCGCAATATTTCCTACCGCCGCGGTAATTACCGCACAGTGCGCACAAAAAAAAAAAAAATTTGAATGCATTTTTTATTTTTTTTGTAGTCTACTCTTATAGCCTGCCTCTAGTCTAATGGCGCTTTTCCACTGCATATTACCTACTCGACTCGACCCGCTTTAGGCACCTGGTACTTCGTTCCTTTTCCACTGCAGCCAGGTACTACTCCGTTTGGGGAATGGGGATGCAGGCGGGGCCGCCGCCGCTCGCTTGTGTACACTGAAAGCTCCGTGGGCATAGATGTCCGAGGGCTTGCAGCAAGCCAGAGTTTAACACAGTTTCAATCAATCAATCAATAACAACATTAACCAGACTCTCGTTGCGTCTATTCTGCCAAAGCTAACGTTACCTCTCATTGTGTATTCTACCAAGCAAACCCGGGTTTAACGTTGTTACCTCTCGTGTATATCGGCTGACTGTAGTATTAGGCTAATCACAACAACAAACTTAACACATCAGCGATCTTGTTGTGACACTAAACTCTCCGCTCGGTGGTAAATTGGGTTGATGTCGGTTTTGTTTCATCAATAAATAAGGCAGAATACACAGTGAATCCATTCTTTTTTGTTTATTGCACTTGGTTCTGTCGCAAACAAATCCTGAATGAAATGCATCCTTAGCGAGGCAGTAAAGATGGCGGCGCGGCGTTCTGTTTTCGTTCAGAGGCTACAAAGTGTGACGCGTCGAGTAGGGGGTATCTGCAGAGCCGCAGAGCCAGGCTGGACCAATAGGGTCGCTTGGAACCGAGTAGGGTATATCTGCAGAGCCGCAAGCCGCAAGCCAACTTTATTATTATGATAAAAAACAGCGGTGACGCGGTATTAAGCCTAACTCTGCGGTGAGCGTGATGCAACAGCGATACCGCGGTAATGCGGTTATCGCGGCAGCTCTACTGAGCACAGATGCTCTTTTTCAGGAACGCCCTGCTTCACATTCACACAGTTCCATTCACACCTGGGAGCTTCCCAGTACAACCACAGTTGACACCATTGGCCACTGAGCAACTCCACTGGAGCAGTAGATTTGCATTGGCAGGGTTTGGCCCTGTCTGGCACCCAACGGGAAAAATATTATAGGCACTATAAGTAGACACCGCTACATAAAACAAGCTGGTCTGCCTGAGTGACTGGTGGAAGAAGGAGAAATAGAGATTGGACTGATTGAGTCAAGCCATGTCACATAGTTCAAGTTTGAAATGCTTCTTTCTGTTTTGCTCCTGAGAGTGCTAGATACTGTACTGTACTGGTAATATTATTTATTTGTGTTAACTTCTGAATAAAACAACTTATTAAACACAAGTACATTTTATTGAGCATTATTTTGATATTTCATTACCAATCATCATAGCAAAACAGCTTTTTCAAACAGTCTGTAATGCATTTTGGAAACAGGAGATGGGCTCATGGTGTAATGGGCCACCTGGCCTGAGAAACATAAGGAGGAAAGAAAAAGTAAGGACTTACTTCTGGTCATTATTTGGGTAGAACACACATATTTTGAATGCCTTCGGCAGATTTTCTTTCTAGATTAAATCCAGGATTGCAGATAGATTAATCTAGATTAAAAAAATGTATCTATGCCCACCTCTAATATATATATTTATTTTTTTGTATATATATTTTTTTGTATAAGGAAGTTGCATTGTTCATTTCAATACCTGTAATAGTACAGTAATCCACACACACACACGTGTGCATTCAGTTAAGTTGGAATATGACTGTAATACAAACAGTTCAGTTTGTCAGGTACATGCAACACAGATTACAGTGTTTACATCTGTCTGCTTGAGAAAATACCATGTTCTGCAATAAAAATGATTGAAGTGAGATGAACAGACTGAACTTTATTTTATTAGATAAAACAAGTTGACAAAGTTTTACTTTGCAGTTGAAAAAAGGTAATAAATCGCAATATTAATATCGCACTACTCGGCACACCGCAATATATTTAGTATCGCAATACTATCGTATCGTGACTCAAGTATCGTGATAGTATCGTATCGTGAGGCCCTCTGGTGATTCCCACCGCTAGTTTCTTCTCTGTCTGTGGGGGTGTTGATGGTGTTCACGCTCGTCTAGGTCTCCAGGGTGGAGGGTTGTCCTGGGGGAATACATTCCTCTCCCAGAGCATGACTAAAGGTATGTGAACCATCTGGACAAGACCACCAGACCCACCAGACACCCAGCAGACCCACCAGAGACCCACCAGACCGACCAGAGTCCAGACCCACCAGAGACCCACCAGAGTCCAGACCCACCAGAGACCCACCAGAGTCCAGACCCACCAGTAGGCCTGCCACGATAACACATTTTGCTGGGCGATTAATTGCCCCCGAAAATATCGCGATAAGCGATATTATTGCGACCGGTTAGAGAATTTTTTTTTTTGGAGAAATTTATTTCCCAAAACTTTTATTTTGAAGCCCACCGCTCCGTCTTTTCCGGGTTTTAGACTTTTATTTTGAAGCCCACCGACCGGACCGGAAGTATTGTTGCGATTATCAGGTACTTTGGGTACCAGAAAAGTCACGTGAAACACTGCAGACCACTGATTGGTCAGAATAGAGACGCGTCTCTAGGATTTCATAAGCATTATGTTTGCAGCAGGCACAAGTGCAATAAACAAAGGATACAGTCACTGTGTATTCTGCCTCATTTATTGATTAAACAAAACCGACATCAACACAATTTGCCACCGAGCGGAGAGTTTAGTCTCGCAAAAAGATCGCTGACTTGTTAAGGCTTGTTGTTAGGTTAGGTGCTAATGTTGTGCTAGCGTTTTAGCATGGCTATCGTACATAGCGTGATCAATATAACTCGCTATTGATTGTTTGTATGAGTAACGTTAATGCTAGTAGAATAGACACAACGTGAGGTAATCACCATCCATTTTAAACCGGTTATTACCTAATGCTAACGTTAGCAAATAGACGCGACTGGTAACGTTACAGCTAACGTTAACGCTTGTAGAATAGACACACTGAGAGGTAACGTTAGCGTTAGCAGAATAGACACAACGAGGGTCTCGTTAATGTTGTTATTGATTGATTGATTGAAAACTGTGTTTACTCTGTTTGTATGAGTAACGTTAATGCTAGTAGAATAGACACGACTGACAAGGGGCACTGGGTCCGCCTCATTAAAACAAACGCGCAAATAGCAATTAATCGCGCCCGTCAAAATCATTGCATTCATTTTAATTATCGCGGCAATTAATCGATTTATTGCTTATCGCGGCAGGCCTACCCACCAGAGACCCAGCAGATCCACCAGAGACCCACCAGACCCACCAGACACCCAGCAGATCCACCAGAGACCCACCAGACACCCAGCAGATCCACCAGAGACCCACCAGACACCCAGCAGACCCACCAGAGACCCACCAGACACCCAGCAGACCCACCAGACACCCACCAGAGACCAACCAGACCCACCAGAGACCCACCACACCCACCAGAGTCCAGACCCACAAGAGACCAACCAGACCCACCAGACACCCAGCAGACCCACCAGAGTCCAGACCCACAAGAGACCAACCAGACCCACCAGACACCCAGCAGAGACCCACCAGAGTCCAGACCCACAAGAGACCAACCAGACCCACCAGACACCCAGCAGAGACCCACCAGAGTCAAGACCCACCAGAGACCAACCAGACCCACCAGACACCCAGCAGACCCACCAGAGTCCAGACCCACAAGAGACCAACCAGACCCACCAGAGACCCACCAGAGTCCAGACCCACAAGAGACCCACCACACCCACCAGAGACCCACCAGAGACCCACCAGACCCACAAGAGACCCACCACACCCACCAGAGACCAACCAGAGACCCACCACACCCACCAGAGACCCACCACACCCACCAGAGACCCACCAGAGACCCACCAGACCCACAAGAGACCCAGCAGAGACCCACCAGAGTCAAGACCCACCAGAGACCAACCAGACCCACCAGACACCCAGCAGAGACCCACCAGAGTCAAGACCCACCAGAGACCAACCAGACCCACCAGACACCCAGCAGAGACCCACCAGAGTCCAGACCCACCAGAGACCAACCAGACCCACCAGACACCCAGCAGACCCACCAGAGTCCAGACCCACAAGAGACCCACCAGAGACCCACCAGACCCACAAGAGACCCACCACACCCACCAGAGACCCACCACACCCACCAGAGACCCACCAGAGACCCACCAGACCCACAAGAGACCCACCACACCCACCAGAGACCCACCAGAGACCCACCAGACCCACAAGAGACCCACCACACCCACCAGAGACCCACCAGAGACCCACCAGACCCACAAGAGACCCACCACACCCACCAGAGACCCACCAGAGACCCACCAGACCCACAAGAGACCCACCACACCCACCACACCCACCAGAGACCCACCAGAGACCCACCAGACCCACCAGAGACCCACCAGAGACCAACCAGAGACCCACCACACCCACCAGAGACCCACCAGAGACCCACCAGACCCACCAGACACCCACCAGAGACCAACCAGAGACCCACCAGACCCACAAGAGACCCACCACACCCACCAGAGACCAACCAGAGACCCACCAGACCCACAAGAGACCCACCACACCCACCAGAGACCAACCAGAGACCCACCAGAGACCCACCACACCCACCAGAGACCCACCAGAGACCCACCACACCCACCAGAGACCCACCAGACCCACAAGAGACCCACCACACCCACCAGAGACCAACCAGAGACCCACCAGAGACCCACCACACCCACCAGAGACCAACCAGAGACCCACCACACCCACCAGAGACCCACCAGACCCACAAGAGACCCACCACACCCACCAGAGACCAACCAGAGACCCACCACACCCACCAGAGACCAACCAGAGACCCACCAGAGACCCACCAGAGACCCACCAGAGACCCACCAGACCCACCAGAGACCCACCAGAGACCCACCACACCCACCAGAGACCAACCAGAGACCCACCACACCCACCAGAGACCAACCAGAGACCCACCAGAGACCCACCAGAGACCCACCAGAGTCCAGACCCACAAGAGACCCACCACACCCACCAGAGACCCACCAGAGACCAACCAGACACCCACCAGAGACCCACCAGAGTCCAGACCCACCAGAGACCCACCACACCCACCAGAGACCCACCAGAGACCAACCAGACACCCACCAGAGACCCACCAGAGACCAACCAGACACCCACCAGAGACCCACCAGAGACCCACCAGAGTCCAGACCCACCAGAGACCCACCACACCCACCAGAGACCCACCAGAGACCCACCAGAGTCCAGACCCACCAGAGACCCACCAGAGACCAACCAGAGACCCACCAGAGTCCAGACCCACCAGAGACCCACCACACCCACCAGAGACCCACCAGAGACCCACCAGAGTCCAGACCCACCAGAGACCCACCAGACCCACAAGAGACCCACCACACCCACCACACCCACCAGAGACCCACCAGAGACCCACCAGACCCACCAGAGACCCACCAGACCCACCAGAGACCCACCAGACCCACCACACCCACCAGAGACCAACCAGAGACCCACCAGACCCACCAGAGACCCACCAGAGACCCACCACACCCACCAGAGACCAACCAGAGACCCACCACACCCACCAGAGACCAACCAGAGACCCACCACACCCACCAGAGACCCACCACACCCACCAGAGACCCACCAGACCCACAAGAGACCCACCACACCCACCAGAGACCAACCAGAGACCCACCACACCCACCAGAGACCAACCAGAGACCCACCAGAGACCCACCAGAGACCCACCAGAGTCCAGACCCACAAGAGACCCACCACACCCACCAGAGACCCACCAGAGACCAACCAGACACCCACCAGAGACCCACCAGAGACCCACCAGACACCCACCAGAGACCCACCAGAGTCCAGACCCACCAGAGACCCACCACACCCACCAGAGACCAACCAGACACCCACCAGAGACCCACCAGAGACCAACCAGACACCCACCAGAGACCCACCAGAGTCCAGACCCACCAGAGACCCACCAGAGACCCACCAGAGTCCAGACCCACCAGAGACCCACCAGACACCCACCAGAGACCCACCAGAGACCAACCAGACACCCACCAGAGACCAACCAGAGACCCACCAGAGACCAACCAGAGACCCACCAGAGTCCAGACCCACCAGAGACCCACCAGAGACCCACCAGAGTCCAGACCCACCAGAGACCCACCAGAGACCCACCAGAGTCCAGACCCACCAGAGACCAACCAGACACCCACCAGAGACCCACCAGAGACCCACCAGAGTCCAGACCCACCAGAGACCCACCACACCCACCAGAGACCCACCAGAGACCAACCAGACACCCACCAGACACCCACCAGACACCCACCAGAGACCCACCAGAGACCAACCAGACACCCACCAGAGACCAACCAGAGACCCACCAGACCCACCAGAGACCAACCAGACACCCACCAGAGACCCACCAGAGTCCAGACCCACAAGAGACCCACCACACCCACCAGACCCACCAGAGACCCACCAGACACCCACCAGAGTCCAGACCCACCAGAGACCCACCAGACCGACCAGAGTCCAGACCCACAAGAGACCCACCAGACCGACCAGAGTCCAGACCCACAAGAGACCCACCACACCCACCAGACCCACCAGAGACCCACCACACCCACCAGAGACCCACCAGAGACCCACCACACCCACCAGAGACCCACCAGACCGACCAGAGTCCAGACCCACAAGAGACCCACCACACCCACCAGAGACCCACCAGAGACCCACCACACCCACCAGAGACCCACCAGAGACCCACCACACCCACCAGACCCACCAGAGACCCACCACACCCACCAGAGACCCACCAGAGACCCACCACACCCACCAGAGACCCACCAGAGACCAACCAGAGACCCACCAGACCCGCCCGCAGCCAACGCTCTCTCTCTCTCTTTTGTTGTTTTGATCATGGACACTTGCTCTGATAACTACAGTATTTGTTCTGATTTAAATTCTGTATTTTACTGTTGATTGTATTATATATCTTTTAGAAAAGCCTCAATGGACTGGTGTCGAAAACTATAGCACTTGTGCTATAAACACGCAAAACAGCGCATCTGGTCTGCCCACTGTGGCTGTGGTGTCCATTTTAAATAAACATTTTCATTCATTCATTCATTCATTCTTTCACACACCGTCGGCTGGTTTCATCCACGCACCTAGATATTTCACCTAGATACGCATCGACGCCACACAGAGTCAGCTCAGCTGTGGCCTCCACTGTTCTCTCCGCGCCACCGTGGGTATGAGTGTGTGTGTGTGTGTGTGTGTGTGTGTGTGTGTGTGTATGTGTGTATGTGTGTATGTGTGTATGTGTGTATGTGTGTATGTGTGTCTGTGTGTCTGTGTGTGTGTGTGTGTGTGTGTGTGTGTGTGTGTGTGTGTGTCCTGTTTGGCTAGGGGGGGGGGGGGGGGGGGACAGAGGCATCCGTGAGGCCCGGAGCGGGCAGACCAGATCAGGAATGCTGCCTAAGATCAACATGGCGTCAGCACAGAATGGTCAATGGCCGCTCTATTTCAATATCAACATTTCAGATCATCTGTGTGTGACCTCAACCTCAACCTCGCCACCACACAGTGCACTGCTCTCTCTCTCGAGTCACAGGTTACTATGGAAATGCCAGCTCACTTTTTCTAACGTTACGTTACTAAACTTAATTTCAGCTAATAATTCCCCCTCCCCCCCCCCCCATCTCAAATAATAATCAATAACAGTCAACATCTGACTGGCACTGGGTATATCTTCTGATATAAAACACACACACACACACACACACACACACACACACACACACACACACACACACACACACACACACACACACACACACACACACACACACACACACACACACACACACACACACACACACACACACACACACACACACACACACACACACACACACACACACACACACACACACACACACACACACACATGCTGCTCACGGCTGGCTGGGTGTTTCTTTATTAAAAAAAGGTGCCTGGTGGTGATTTCAGGAGTCATCAGCGTCCACGAATAAAAGCACGTTCACCACACGACCGACTCCTTCTTTATTAAATATTATTATCTGTATAGAGATCCGATATCAGGCCAAAACAGGATATCAGTATCAGAATTTCCTCTGTAGTACTAAAATACAGAAATACCAAAAGTCAAGATACCCAAGAGACCAATGTGTCAAAGCAAAGTGACTGCATCTCGATCTGCCTTGATCTCTCTAATGGTGAAAGATGTATTACATGATCTTACTCGACTGTACCCACCCGGTGACCCCAAACAGATGGTGTGTACAGTACATCTACAGTATTCAATCAAACGGTTGGGATCATCAGCACTCGTATCGGACGATACTTTAAAAGTCAAGTACTGGGAATCATCGTTATCCGGTGCATTCCTGTATCTGTATCAGTTTTATTTATTTATTCAAACTAGAGAGAGCAAAGCAATCATATCCAAAGTTTACAGTTTAAAGGTTATGGTGAGTGTGAGAGTGAGAGAGAGAAAAAAGGAGAGAGAGAGAGAGAGATAGAGAGAGACAGAGACAGAGACAGAGAGAGAGAGAGGGAGAAAAAGAGAGATGGGGAGAAAAAGAGGGAGAAAGAGAAGAGAGAGGGGGAGAAAAAGAGAGGGAGAAAGAGAGAGAGGGGGAGAAAAAGAGAGGGAAAAAGAGAGAGGGGGAGAAAAAGAGAGGGAGAAAGAGAGAGAGGGGGAGAAAAAGAGGGAGAAAGAGAGAGAGGGAGAAAAAGAGAGGGAGAAAGAGAGAGAGGGGGAGAAAAAGAGAGGGAGAGAGAGAGAGAGAGAGAGAGAGAGAGAGAGAGAGAGACATCAGCATTGCCGTATAGCTCATGACCCAGGCCTCTCTCTCTCTCTCCCTCTATCTCTTAGTATCATGGAGGATGAGGAGTATATTTCCATGTATCCATGCCTGTGTGTCAGAGTGTTGTTCTGTGGCTGAGTGGCGCTGGGCGCGCTGCCTGGTCCAGACGACACCGAGGAGGGAGGAGGGGGGGAGAGACGGAGGCAGCGGCTCGCGCCACAGCTGCGTCTAATAAAGCACCTGGGTTTGATAATCAACCGGGACAGTCAATTTGTTAATAAGGGATTCTAATTAATTAATCAATGGGCATTTCGTGGGGAGTGGGGTGGGGGGCGGGCGAGCAGTATTGTCAAGAGCAGTCAAGTGCAGTTTGTTCTCTCTCTCTATTTCCGACTCTCCATCTCTCTCCGTCTCTCTCGTTTTGCCCGCTCTCTCTCTCTCTCTCTCTCTCCCTCTCTCGTCGCTTCACACAAGTTGACATCAATTTCGCTCAGTGTTAGGCCAATTCTGTCTGAGAGGAAAACGACAATTAAGTGTGAGTGCCACAAAAAAGACTGTGTGTGTGTGTGTGTGTGTGTGTGTGTGTGTGTGTGTGTGTGTGTGTGTGTGTGTGTGTGTGTGTGTGTGTGTGTGTACGTGTGTGTCTGTGTGTGTGTGCGCACATTCTTCAGTGTTAATTGATAATAGCAGTTGTGTCAATAAGCTGATCAGGAGAGGGAACTGAGGCCGAGACTGTGTTCCCTGGGAGCTAGCGGTCGTCCCCATGCGTTTCACGTAGGGGTGTAACAATGCGACCTCACAACGAATAATTTCGATTACGATTATTCAGGCAACGATTCAATGCATCATGAAATATCTTCATTTGACCACGATTCGATTCTATTAATTTTCTATCAGTTAATTCCCCCAAAAATGTTTTTTTTTTTATCCACTTTTTCTCCCCGTTTTCTATTTTTCTCCCATCCCAATTTCGTGATTCCAATTCTCCCCTCCCCTGTCTTGAACGTTGCTAGACTATGCCTCCCACAGGTCGGCTGTAGTGAGGACAGAAGCCTTGCATCACGTGTCCCCTCCGGTACACGAGGAGGCAGCCTGTCGCATCTTTTCACCGCAGCAGCTCGAACTCTCAGTGGCGAGGAGTAACGCGTGGGAGGCTCACGCTGCCCCCGTCACTTCCTGCTTCCGTCGCACCGGCGTCACCCAACCGACCTGTAGGAGTCGCTGTCCACAACGTCCAATCCCCACCCACCGGCTTTCCCACCCTCTAACACTGGCCAATTGTGTTAGTATGACCGACCGGCAAGCCAGCCGGTAGCAACGCCGAGAGCTGGGCTCGAACCCAGCGTCTCCTGCGTTAGTGGCGAGCGCCTTGCCCACTGCGCCAATCAGCCGCCCTCCCCCAAAAAATTTTAATACACAAATGTGGCTGGGGGAACTGATTCACTCAGCATGAATAGACTATAGGTCAATAAAAACAATACACACACAATACAAACAAACAATACAAATTTGATTAATTTAGATTATAATCGATCTAACATATTCAAATCGATGCAGTTGAATCCTCACATTAGAATCGATGCATTTCGATTAATTGATGCATCGTTTTACACCCCTAGTTTCACGCCTGTGCTATAGAACGTCTGATCCGTTCCCCGTGAAACCCGGCTGTATTTGTACAGTAGCTCTCTAGTACCGGGACCAGTGGGACCACACATTCACAAAGGAAAGACAGCATGCCGTCATGTATTACAGTGTTTCTCTTTATTAACCCGTTCACTACCACACTACAGACGGTTAACCTTTCACTACCATACTACAGAAGGTTAACCTTTCACTACCACACTACAGACGGTTAACCTTTCACTACCATACTACAGAAGGTTAACCTTTCACTACCACACTACAGACGGTTAACCTTTCACTACCACACTACAGAAGGTTAACCTTTCACTACCACACTACAGACGGTTAACCTTTCACTACCACACTACAGAAGGTTAACCTTTCACTACCACACTACAGACGGTTAACCTTTCACTACCACACTACAGACGGTTAACCTTTCACTACCACACTACATAAGGTTAACCTTTCACTACCACACTACAGACGGTTAACCTGTTCACTACCACACTACAGACGGTTAACATTTCACTACCACACTACAGAAGGTTAACCTTTTCACTACCACACTACAGACGGTTAACCTTTTCACTACCACACTACAGACGGTTAACCTTTTCACTACCACACTACAGAAGGTTAACCTTTCACTACCACACTACAGACGGTTAACCTTTCACTACCACACTACAGAAGGTTAACCCGTTCACTACCACACTACAGAAGGAAAACCTTTCACTACCACACTACAGAAGGTTACCTTTTCACTACCACACTACAGAAGGTTAACCTTTTCACTACCACACTACAGAAGGTTACCTTTTCACTACCACACTACAGAAGGTTAACCTGTCACTACCAAACTACAGAAGGTTAACCCTTTCACTACCACACTACAGAAGGTTAACCTTTCACTACCACACTACAGAAGGTTAACCTGTTCACTACCACACTACAGAAGGTTAACCCTTTCACTACCACAATACAGAAGGTTAACATTGCACTACCACACTACAGAAGGTTAACCTTTCACTACCACACTACAGAAGGTTAACCTTTCACTACCACACTACAGAAGGTTAACCCGTTCACTACCACACTACAGAAAGGTTAACCTTTCACTACCACACTACAGAAAGGTTAACCTTTCACTACCACACTACAGAAGGTTACCTTTTCACTACCACACTACAGAAGGTTAACATTTCACTACCACACTACAGAAGGTTACCTTTTCACTACCACACTACAGAAGGTTACCTTTTCACTACCACACTACAGAAGGTTAACCATTTCACTACCACACTACAGACGGTTAACCTTTCACTACCACACTACATACGGTTAACCTTTCACTACCACACTACAGAATGTTAACCTTTCACTACCACACTACAGAAGGTTAACCCTGTCACTACCACACTACAGAAGGTTAACATTTCACTACCACACTACAGAAGGTTACCTTTTCACTACCACACTACAGAAGGTTAACCTTTCACTACCACACTACAGAAGGTTAACCTTTCACTACCACACTACAGAAGGTTAACCTTTCACTACCACACTACAGAAGGTTAACCCTGTCACTACCACACTACCGAAGGTTAACCTTTCACTACCACACTACAGAAGGTTAACCTTTCACTACCACACTACAGACGGTTAACCTTTCACTACCACACTACAGAAGGTTAACCTTTCACTACCACACTACAGACGGTTAACCCTTTCACTACCACACTACAGAAGGTTAACCGTTCACTACCACACTACAGAAGGTTAACCTTTCACTACCACACTACAGAAGGTTAACCTTTCACTACCACACTACAGAAAGGTTAACCTTTCACTACCACACTACAGAAGGTTAAGCCTTTCACTACCACACTACAGAAGGTTAACCTTTCACTACCACACTACAGAAAGGTTAACCTTTCACTACCACACTACAGAAGGTTAACCTTTCACTACCACACTACAGACGGTTAACCTTTCACTACCACACTACAGAAGGTTACCCTTTCACTACCACACTACAGACGGTTAACCTTTCACTACCACTACAGACGGTTAACCCGTTCACTACCACACTACATAAAGGTTAACCCGTTCACTACCACACTACAGAAAGGTTAACCTTTCACTACCACACTACAGAAGGTTAACCTTTCACTACCACACTACAGAAGGTTAACCCTTTCACTACCACACTACAGAAGGTTAACCTTTCACTACCACACTACAGAAGGTTAACCTTTCACTACCACACTACAGAAAGGCTAACCTTTCACTTCTACACTACAGAAAGGTTAACCTTTCACTACCACACTACAGAAGGTTAACCCTTTCACTACCACACTACAGAAGGTTAACCCTTTCACTACCACACTACAGACTGTTAACCTTTCACTACCACACTGCAGAAAGGTTAACCTTTCACTACCACACTACAGAAGGTTAACCATTTCACTACCACACTACAGAAGGTTAACATTTCACTACCACACTACAGAAGGTTAACCTTTCACTAACACACTACAGAAGGTTAACCTTTCACTACCACACTACATACGGTTAACCTTTCACTACCACACTACAGACAGTTAACCCGTTCACTACCACACTACAGAAGGTTAAGCCTTTCACTACCACACTACAGAAGGTTAACCTTTCACTACCACACTACAGAAAGGTTAACCTTTCACTACCACACTACAGAAGGTTAACCTTTCACTACCACACTACAGACGGTTAACCTTTCACTACCACACTACAGAAGGTTACCCTTTCACTACCACACTACAGACGGTTAACCTTTCACTACCACTACAGACGGTTAACCCGTTCACTACCACACTACATAAAGGTTAACCCGTTCACTACCACACTACAGAAAGGTTAACCTTTCACTACCACACTACAGAAGGTTAACCTTTCACTACCACACTACAGAAGGTTAACCCTTTCACTACCACACTACAGAAGGTTAACCTTTCACTACCACACTACAGAAAGGCTAACCTTTCACTTCTACACTACAGAAAGGTTAACCTTTCACTACCACACTACAGAAGGTTAACCCTTTCACTACCACACTACAGAAGGTTAACCCTTTCACTACCACACTACAGACTGTTAACCTTT